>NC_134356.1:29455251-29476427 GCF_048569485.1 Anomaloglossus baeobatrachus
ACAAAGCTATAAACATAACTAAAGTCGCTAAACTGTACACATTAATAATGCTTCCATGGTATAAACATAAGTTCTGCCACCAAACTGTACACATAAATAATTCTTCTATACTTCAGACATAAATCCATATACTAAATCACAAATAATGCTACAATACTATACCCATGACATGCCACCAAACCGTACACATAAATAATGCTCCCATACTATAAAAAAATAACTAATGCCACCAATAAGTACACAAAAATAAGGCTTCCATACTGTAAACATACTACTATATAGTACACAAATAATGCTACAATGCTACATACAGTATATCATTAAAGTGAGTACACCCCTCACATTTTTGTTAATATTTTATTATATCTTTTCCTGGGACAGCACTGAGGATCTGACCCTGTGATGCAATGTACAGTGTCAGTGCGCAACTTGTATACAATGTACAGTGTCAGTGCGCAGCTTATATAACAGGGGAAATTTGGTGTCTTCTAAATAACTCAACATACGGCCATTAATGTCTAAACTGCTGACAACAAAAGTGAGTACACCCCCTAAATGAAAATGACCAAATTATGCCCAAAGTGTGAATATTTTGTGTGGCCACCATTATTTTCCAGCACTGTCTTATCTCTTTTGGGTATGGAGGTCACTAGAGCTTCACAGGAGCCGCTGGATCCTCTTCCATCCTCCATGATGACATCTTGGAGCTGCTGAATGTTAGAGACCTTGCGCTTCTCCATTTACTGTCTGAGGATGCTCAATAGGGTTTAGGTCTGGAAACGCTTGACCAGTCCAGCACCTTTACCCTCAGTGTCGTTTGGGGTCTTTATCATATTGGAATATGAAGGTAGGGGATCCTGCTCTGCTTCAGGATGTCACAGGACATGTTGGCATTCATGGTTCCCTCAATGATCTGTAGCTCCCCACAGCCAGCAGCACTCATCCAGCTCCAAACCATGATCCTCCACCACCATGTCTGACTGTAGGCAGGACACACTTGTCTTTGTCCTCCTCACCTGGTTACCGCCACACACGCCGACACCATCTGAACCAAATAGGTTTATCCTGGTTTCATCAGACCACAGGACGTTTCCAGTAATACATGTCCTTAGTCTGCTTGTCTTCAGCAAACTGTTTGCGGCTTTCTTGTGCATCATATTTAAAAGAGGCTTCCTTCTGGGATGACAGCCATGCAGAGCAATATGATGTAGTGTGCGGCGTATGGTCCGAGCACTGACAGGTGGACCCCCCCACCCACCCCTGTAACCTCTGCAGTACACTTCATATGGTCCGAGCACTGACAGGCAGCCCCCCCCCCCACCCCTGTAACCTCTGCGGCAATGCTGGCAGCACTCAAACGTCTATTATTGAAAGACTATCTCTGGATATGACGCTGAGCTCGTGCACTCAGCTTCTGTGGTCGGCCATGGTGATGCTTGTTCTGAGTGGATCCTGTCTGGTTATACCGCTGTATAATCTTGGCCACTGTGCTGCAGCTCAGTGTCAGGGTGGTGACAATCTTCTTATAACCTCGGCCATCTTTATGTAGAGCAACAATTCTTTTTTCAGATCCTCAGAGAATTCTTTGCCATGAGCAGCCATGCTGAACTCCCAGTGACCAGTATGAAAGAGTGCGTAAGAGATAACACCAAATGTAACACCCCTTCCCCCCATTCACACCTGAGACCTTGTAACATTAATGAGTCACATGACACCAGAGAGGGAAAATGGCTAATTGGGCACAATTTGACCATTTTCACTAAGGGGTGTACTCACTTTTGTTGCCAGTGTATAGACATTAATGGCTGTGTGCTGAGTTATTTAGAGGACACCAAATTTACCCTGTTATACAAGCTGCGCACTGACACTGCACATTGTATCACAGGGTCAGATCTGCAGTGCTGTCCCATGAAAAGACAGAATAAAATATTTACAAAAATGTGAGGGGTGTACTCACTTTTATGATAAACTATATGCAGCATTATTTCTGTGTGCTATATAGTAGTAGGTTTACAGTATGGAAGCGCTATTTATGTGTACTGATTGGTGGAATTAGTTATTTTTTATAGTGTAGGAGCATTATTTATGTGTACAGTTTGGTGGTATGTGATGTATTTCAAATATTTCCAAAAATGCGAGGGGTGTACTCACTTTTGTGATCTAGTGTACATGACATACCAAGAAACCGTACACACAAACAATGCCTACATAATATAAAAATAACCGATGCTGTCATTCAGTAGACACAAATAATACTTATAGTGTAAAAATTCTACCATGTAGCACACATAAATAATGCTACAATGCTATATATAGGACATGCCACCAACCATATGCATAAATAATGCTTCCGTAGTGTAAACATACTACCATGTAGTGCACATAAATAATGCTACAATGCTATATATAGGACATGCCACCAAACATATACATAAATAATGCTTCCATACTATAAACTTAACTAATGCCACAAAGCAGTACACATAATTAATGCTGGCATACTATAGATATATCTAATGCTTCCATATTATAAACATACTACCATATATAGCACCAAACCATAGAAATAATGCTACAAGGCTACAAACATGACCTGCCAAACAGTGCACATAAGTAATTCTTCCATACTATAAACATAACTAATGCCACCAAACCGTACACAAATAATGCTTCCATACTATTTATATAACTAATGGTTAATGCTTCGCTTTATAGTTCGTGGTTGTACCATTGGTATTCTGACTCCGGGCAGTTTTGTAGATAAGAATCCTGGTACAGACGGACACTGGACACATTCCTAACCAAGAACATCACTCAGACCCCAGCTCTGTATAGAGAGAGGTGCCTATGAGGATGTATGACGCTCCTGGAAGGGGGTATAAAAATAAAAAAAAAAAAAATTTACGGTGTGACTCCATTTTAAAACGAATGCTACAGTACATAAATAATACTGCCATACTGTACACAACTAATGGGAACAGTACACAAATAACGGTATCATACTATAGATATAATTAATGCTACCAAAAAGTACACACAAAAAACGCTGCAATACTACACACAACTAATGCCATTATACAGTACACAGAATACTGCAATACTATAGACAACTACTCCCACCATACAGTGCACCTAAACAATGCAGTCATACTATAGACACAACTAATGACATTGTAAAATACACTTAAATAGTGGTGTCATACTATATACAGCTAATGGTGCCATACTATATACAAAACTAATGGTGCCATACTATACACATAACGGTGCCATACTATATACACTACTATTGGTGCCATACTATACACAACTATTGGTACCATACTATATATACTACTAATGGTGCCATACTATACATATAACTAATGGTGCCATACTATACACATAACGGTGCCATACTATATACACTACTATTGGTGCCATACTATACACAACTAATGGTGCCATACTAGACACATAACTAATGGTGCCATACTATACACGCAACTAAAGGTGTCATGCTATACACATAACTAATGATGCCATACTATACACATAACTAATGATGCCATACTATACACATAACTAATGCCACTATACAGAAGAAATAGATAATGGTGCCATACTATACAAATAACTATTGGTGCCATATTATACACATAATTAATGATGCCATACTATACACACACAACTAATGGTGCCACACTATACACAACTAATGGTGCTATACTATACACATAACTAATGGTGCCATACTATACAAATAACTAATGGTACCATACTATACACATAACTAATGGTGCCATACTATACACATAACTAATGGTGACATACTATACACATAACTAATGGTGACATACTATACACATAATTAATGATGTCATGCTATACACATAACTAATGCCAGTATACAGTAGAAATAGATAATGCCGCCATACTAAACACTTAACTAGTGCCTCTAAACAATATAATTAATGCTGCCATACTATACACAACAAATGCCACCAGATATTACACATAAATAATGCTGCCATACTATACATATTAATAGTACCACCATACAGTACAAATAAATATAACCGCCATACTTTAAGGAAAATGATACTTTACAGATCTGTAAATGCCTGTATGAATGCAGTGTAGACCTGTACAGACAGCGCAGCAACGTGGTCTTTATAAAGAAAAACCGCAATAGCCACGGACTACTACAAGATAGAATTGTAGAGACTATACTGGAACAGTGGACGCCTTTACGGTAATATTTATACTCTGTGTATTGAGTTGGGACTATTACAATTCTTACCCTCTACTCTAGAGAGATAAGAGGACCGCTGCCCACCCAAACACCAGGAAATGAACCCTGCAGACGCACATGGCTCCCGGGGAAGGGGGACAGAGGATACGTCCTCCTTTGTCCACGTATATTGCTGTGGCTATTGCTCCTCAGAGATTTCAATCTGTCCATCTACTGATGACATCACGCAGGTCAATCCTGTCCCGTCCTCCACCCTGCTGAGTCAGAGGCGTCCTGCTAAGGTGGAGCACACGGGTGGTAGTGTGCGTGTGTGCCAAACATGAAAAGAGCTGCGTTTGCAATGTAAGGTCATAAGATAATTGCCATGGATGACAAAAGAGCTTTCTGGTCTGCATATCCTGTACATACACACACAAGGGAATGCAGAAATATTCCCTCCCCTCTCAAATCTGAACCAGTCCAAATTTAAAATTTTAAGGAGCACCTGTCACTTCACACAAATAAGTCATTTGTTTCACCCGGTGTAAAAGCCGCTGTTCTCCTGAATCCGGCGATGTTTTTCTTTTGTTCCTGCGCCTCTCCATTCTTGAGATATTGCCCGTTTTCCCTGTATATAAATCTATTCATTTTTAGACAAGTGGGTGTGGTTGTTAACTCTACTCTGAACATTTTCACACCCAGTTGGCTAAAAGGACAATGTATATACAAGGAAGAAGAGGCCATATCTCCGGAATGGAGAGGCGTAGGAACAAAAGAAAAACATTGCCGGATGCAGGAGAACGGCGGCGTTCACACCAGGTTAAAAAATTACATATTCATATCAAGTGACAGGTCCCCTTTAAGTCATATTTTCAGGGTTTTCAAGGATTTTTCAAAAGTTGGGCATGTCTAAATAAATAAAGAAGCATTACGCACCCTTAGACCCTTACCTTTCTTGTAGTAATGACATCCCAGCTATCATTCATTTGACCGCTGCAGACAATCACTGGTTTCAGTGATTACATTTGCATGTAACTACACAGGGCAACTGAGGAGCAATTGCCTTCAGCAGGTTTAACAGATTACAGATTTATGGCAAGTGACAGATCCCCTTTAACAAAAAAGTACCCTGGGCAGCGGCACCATCATCTGCGATGGAACCTTCAAAAAAAAAAAAAAAAAAGGAGGAGCCCATTCCAGGTTTGTTCAGTCCCAATTTTTACAACAACTCTTTCTTTTATGACCCGTTAAGAGTATCATTGCTGGGTGGTCCAATTTTTGGGACCCTCAAGGGGCTAAAGTATCATAATCCAAACATAGGACCCTCTCCATACTGAAGCGTCAAAAGTGGCTTCTTTGTAGCGTATCTACACAAGAATGACCAACAATGGTAATGGTGGCGGTTGGTGAGGGCTCCACCAGTGCATAGGCAAAAAATGAAGCTCCAGTGTCTCCATGTGCCCCCTCAAGTATGGAAAAAACCTACTTTTAGACCAGACAAGGGCTGTACAGAGACCATTACTTACATGTCGGCTTGGGACTTCTCCCGACGTTTCTGGTGAAATCCCGGCCTTTTACACCCGGAGTGTGATCATTTTGTTTGTGGCTTCCGTCCTGCTCAACAAGTTGGTCGGTGCTGGTGGAGATCGGCGGCTTCCAGCTGGGCAGGATGCGGGGACAGTGCACGCTGTTGCCTGCAAAACAAAACCAACTTAATGGATGAGCCCAAAACCAAAGCAGAGGCGATCATTAAGAATATCAACAAAATGGCCAATTCCAATACTACTTTTTTTTTATTCTGATGATATATAACAAGGCAGGAGCAGTGTTTGTAAAAGGAAAGATCACCTACAAGTACATATCTGTTTAGGCAACAAGAACGATCAATTTTCTAGAAAATTTAAAAAGAAATGTCTCATAGCAAATAAGTGGCCCCATAACGATGAAAAAAAATGGACTGGTGTTTATTTGTGCAATCCAGTTCCTCAGGGGCGGGGCATACTGGACAAGTTCTTGCCACCCATGAGAAACCTGGGGCTGGGATGCCCAAGACAAAGGGCTGACAGCATGTCGGTATTGTGGACATGCCCTTGATGGCTACTATTATAACGCCCCTCGAGGTAAAATTATATCAATAGGATTGTATTGTAAGGAGGTGGCCAAAAGGAGATGTCTATGTTCAGTGCTCCACATCATTTGTAGATCAACATCACCATTTGCCGTTGGACCAGAAATGTTAGGAACTGAACTGTAAGGAGGGTGTTTGCTTGAAGGAAGAGTTCTGCCTCGTTAGGGGATAACTGTTGCGCAGTTTCAAACTATAAAAGGCTGGGCCTACATCAAAGAGGTGGAGTGGCCCAAAACTAAAAGGAGAGCAGACGTGTACGCAGCAGACCAGGCCCGTGTCATCTGTAATGGAATCTTTTGGAAGTGTACCAAGTCAAAAGAAGGCCTGAGCCCTAAGATCAAAGACCGAACACCGTCGCCAGAGGAAACCAAAGACTGAACATTGTTGCCAGAGGAACCTGAAGACCGAATACCATCGCCAGAGGAATCCAAAGACCAAACATAAAACATCGTGGCCAGAAGAACCAGAAGACCAAAAACCGAACACTGTCACCAGAGGAACCAAAAGACTGAATACAGTCGCCAGAGGAGTCCGAAGACCAAACATCGAATACCGTCACCAGAGGAACCCGAAGACCGAACATCATTACCAGAGCCCAAAGACCGAATACTGAATATAATCTCCAGAGGAACCAGAAGACTAAAGACCGAGCACAGTCACCAGAGGAACCGGAAGACCAAACATCGAATACCGTCACCAGAGGAACTGGAAGACCGAACATCAAATAAGTCGCCAAAAGAACCCGTAGACTAAACACAGTCACCAGAGGAACCTGAAGACTGAACATCGAATACCGTTGCCAGAGGAACCCAAAGACTGAACATCGAATACAGTCACTAGAGGAACACGAAGACCGAATACTGCATATCATCTCCAAAGGAACGCGAAGACCAAATACCGAACACCATCGCCAGAGGAACCGGAAGACCGAATACAGTCGCCAGAGGAACCCAAAGACCAAACATCGAATACTGTCGTCAAAGGAGTTCGAAGACCAAACACCGTTACCAGAGGAACATGAAGACTAAATATCGAATACCATCACCACAGGAACCCAAAGACGGAACAGTGAACATCATCACCAGACAAAACCGAAGACTGAACACAGTCACCCGAGAAGGACCAGACTACATAGTCAAGCACCAAAGCCAAAACATCGAGCACTATCTTCAGGGAAAGACCAGGATTACATGGTCAAGCACCAAAGATCAAATATCAAGAACCGGAGACCGTCAAACAAAAATTTGCTACACTGCAGCATCCAAATGAGCTGAGCCGTTGCCTCCTGCCCTGACCCACGATACTGAGAAAGAATAGCTAGCTACCTGTCATGGGTGTGTGACACTTGATATATAGTCCTGTAGTTTCCGGCTGTAGAAGGTCGCTGCACAAGCTGCTCTTTGACTCTCCCTTTTTCCCAGCTTGGGGTTTATCCCCTTCTCTTTAGGACCCTGCGGATTTCCTCCCTTTTTCATCTTTTCATCTGTTAATAATTAGGGATGATCATATACCACAAATATTCGGATCCGCGAATATTCGCCGAATAGGTCGTCGCTATTCGACTATTCGCGAATATTCGATGCGCAATGTAAGTCTATGGGAAGCCCGAATAGTTGTTATTTGGGTTTCCCATAGACTTATATTGCGCATCAAATATACACGATTAGTCGAATAGCGACGACCTATTTGGTGAATATTCGCGAAGCCGAATATTTGTGGTATATCATCATCCCTATTAATAATCTTTAACACTTCTCTGTGTCTTTGAATACCCACATTTCCCCTTACTCTGTGCTCATGATAAGTCTAATACCTTTAACAAGTCTTCAGTGCAAGCAGTCGGCTTGTATTCATCTGGAGAAACTTTGTGTTGTTTTTGCAGTTCCTCTCCCTGAGTCATCTGGAGATAAGTTATTACTTTCCCCTGTGTCTTCTTTAGAGCTTAGTAGGGTTGACTAAGCGCTCATCCCATCCATTCCTTACCTAAGGCCCAGTTGAAGGTCAGCCAGGGTTTGCAGTCATCTGGACTAACTTGTTGCGTATTGCAGTTCCTCTCCCTGAATCTTCTTGGAGATAAGTTGTTGATTGTTTTCACATGTTAGCTATCCGTGTGTGTCCTTTAGCTCTTAGTGGGGTTGACTAAGCGCTCATCCCATCCGTTCTCTACCTAGAGCCCAGATGAGGGTCAGCCAGGGTCAGGTATCCTGCTTGGCGAATACGTGCGAAAACTATCTAAGGAGGTCAGAAGAGCCAGTGGAAGGTTTGGTCAGTGGTCACCATCTCCCCCTTCCCAAGACACAAGGTTTCCCTTCCCTTTCGCTTGGTACTTCTCAGTCACCACTGAGTTATACCTGAGAGTCACCACTGAGTTGTCTATATTCCATTCCTAGCTCCTTTGTTATAGTATCGCTGTCTAACTAGGCAGATTTGCCATTCATGACCCCAGGAAAGATGGGTGGCAGCTATGCTGATTATCACCCAGTGCCACAATCTATACTTACTGGTGCACTGTGCTTTATCTCTTATGGGGGGGGGGGTATTATTTTTGGCGTCAGTTCTCTATGTGCCTCATGCAATTAGCAGACACAGTCTGTCCAAACCAGACTCCTCTCACATAATGAGTGCTAATGTTCAGGCACAAATATTTTTTATTTTTTTGGAGCTTTTTTTTTTTTCTTCGCTTTTAACCACATTAATTTGTTTTCTGCAAAATCGACATTAAAATTGTCCAAAACAAGACGCCCGTCTCTCCGAAAATGTCTGTACGAAATTTTGAGGGCTGCGTGAAAGTGGCAAAAACAATCATTATGGGGTTTGGCTTTTTGAGTCTTCAAAAAATTGCAAATCTTCTTCTATTCCATGTGTTTAAAGTTGTGACGAGCAAAGGGGGTGCAGAAGGGGCGGTCACCCTCAGGATTTGGGGATTCAGAGCGCTGAAAACTCTAGAAGACGTCCTGTATTATTGGGGTCCTTAGGCTCCGAAATTTCAAGTTTTACCTCACAAGAAGATTTTTGCAGGCATTGCCAACTGTCATGGCAGCAATGGCATGGAGATTCTGGCCCTCTGCCTGCTAACTTCTCTAATGTCTGTGATCAGCGCAGGGATTTGAGGGCATCAACCCACAGACTTAGGCAGGCTAGCAAGAGTTAATATACGCTGAGCTGCTTGTTAGTCTCCTTTGATCACATGGCTAGGGGAGCCAATCACATCCACTTCTCTCCTCTATATGCCGGCTGGAATATTCTATTAATGACAGCTATAGCTTCTCTATACTGGTCTGGAGAGGTGGTTTGATCCAGACTTACTGGTGGTTGTTTTGCATTATTGCGGTGAGCAGTTGTGGTGTTAACCCTTGTTGTCTTTTTATTGCTGCCTTCCTTCTCTTGCTTTTCTCCTTAGTCTCCTACGGTTTATTCCTTTGAATTTACAGTGTGTCTAAATTTCGGTTTTCCCCTGTCTTTTTAATGTGTGTTTCCATAACAGTCCTGCCCCTTCCTTCTCTGAGGGTGGAGGAGAACAGTAAGGCACGGGACTCAGGCATCTCCACCTTCAGGGGTAATCTGGAGTTCAGGCATGAGGAGTAGTATAGGAGTCCCCCGTCCCTCACTATCCTGCAGTCCCAGCTTTGCAATGATGCCTGTGTACTCGATGGATCTGTAGAGGATGTGGTAGAATAAAGAAGCCAAACTGGACAGCGTCCTCAGGACAAAAAAACAATAAAAAAAAATCAGGGGGGGGGGGAAGACGTCTTTGAGCTGCAGAAGTTGACAAACCTCCTGGACTTTGCCAAAACCTCTGCTTTTTGGAGTATTTTTCTCTCGGAATATTGGGAAATTTAGGAGGGTGCGCAGGCAGGTTCTGCAGGGGCGTGGCCTGAAATTAACCAATGGCAGCACATAATGCCCCACATATCAGGACCTCCTGGGAGGGCAACACCAAAAGCTTGTGATCCCGATACCCACAGTATTACCAAATTTCTATAGGCCCGTCCCCTTTTTTTAGGCCGAAGGCAATAACAGTGCCATGGAGTAGCCAAGCACAGAGGCATATAGTGCCACAATACTAGTGCCTTATAGTGCCCATAGTACACACAGTGGCACATAGTGTCGCAATACTAGTGCCTTACAGTGCCCAAAGTACACACAGTGGCACATAGTGCCCCAATACTAGTGCCTTACAGTGCCCAAAGTACACACAGTGGCACATAGTGCCCCAATACTAGTGCCTTACAGTGCTCATAATATACACAGTGGCACAGTGCCGCAATACTAGTGCCTTACAGTGCCCAAAGTACACACAGTGGCACATAGTGCCCCAATACTAGTGTCTTACAGTGCTCATAATATACACAGTGGCACAGTGCCGCAATACTAGTGCCTTACAGTGCCCATAGTACACACAGTGGCACATAGTTCTGCAATACTAGTGCCTTACAGTGCCCATAGTGCCGCAATACTAGTGCCTCACAGTGCTCATGGTACACACCGTGGCATTATTTGCTTTTCCGCCAGGCAAGAATATCGGAATAGGATATTTGTGGTCCATATAGCGTCTCATGAATTAATAATCGGGTTTTAATCACATGCTAATGTCATAGACAAGCAGGAAACGCAACTTAGAAGTGAATCTTCGAGCAGAGCCTTAGCCAGCAATTTCCTAATTTTTTTTCTAACCCCAGGAGATTGGAAAGATGCATTTTACGGTGTGTAGATAATGGTGGTCTCCTTGGGACTGTTAGACATGATCCTTCCCGTCTCTCTGAAGCAGCCTCCTGAATTATAGATCAGCTTAGATGGTAAAAAAAAATAAATCTGGTGCATAAAGTAATATAATAAAATTCTAGCTACCTGCAGTCACCACTAGGGGGAGCTCAGGACCTTACTGCATACAGTATTAAGGAGTTCTATGTATAAAATAATACAATTCTAGCTACCTGCAGTCACCACTAGGGGGAGCTCATGACCTTACTGCATACAGTGTTATTGAGTTTTATGTATAACCAGTATGCAGTCAGCTCCTGAGCTCCCTCTAGTGGTGGCTGTTGGTACAAGATTTTGCAATTTTTCTCTGTCAATGCAGAGGATTTGGAGCTCTGAATTAGAAAAATATAACTCCGACTAATATAAAGATACACTAAAAAATTATTCTGCACTGTTGTGGTTCCTCTTAAAACAATTGTGTTTCAATATGAACAATCCCTTTAAATTGTCTAAATTAGTGGCTGTCCTCGACCAAAAAAGGATGGGGGTTTATATAAAGTATAAAGGCCAATTCCATCCTATGAGCACCAGTGTTGGTAAGATTGAACATGACAGTCCAGATATTTTAAAGGGACGGGGATAAGTCACTAAATAACCATAGATATTCACTATTCAGAGGACTGGGAGACAAAGCCGCCTTTGTGATATTAAAGGATGCCATAATTGTAGTCACTAAACTTTCCCAGATATTTATAGTTAACTCAAGATGGAACATGGTTAGTAAAAACTTAACTAATAAAAGAGGAAGGCGACTCAAAGCTCTATATTTTCTGCAGGTATAAATGCTTCTTAAAGGGGGGCCTGTCACCAGGTCAAAAGTATCCTTTTATTGCTTTTAAATCATTCCCGCTACTCCCCTAAATATTTCACTTTTTGTTTTATGTAAATCTGCCATACGGTTCCAGAGATATGGACCATTTCATTTCTAATCTTTCAAAAGGGGCGTGGCTCACTGGGTAATTATGCAGAGGAGCCTAAAGACACACCCCTGAGGATCCTGAAAACCCCGCAATATAGAAAATGGCCCATATCTCTGGAACCGTACAACGGATTTAGAAGAAACAAAAAACTGATTTATCAAGGGAGGGGCAGCAATATAATGAGAGCAAAAACTGGCTCTTATGTTATTCTGGTGTTAAATAATCTTTAAAGGCGTATAGTTAAAATAACAGGCTGTACTGCATGGTAGTGTGTAGACAGTATACACGCGCTGTAGACAGTATACACGCGCACACACATTTTTTTTATATATATATATATATATATATATATATATATATATATATATATATATATACATACATACACATATATATAAACTTACATACACACACTATATATTATATTATAATATAATATATAGTGTGTGTATATATATATATATATATATATATATATATATATATATACACACACACATTTCAGGGGGGTGACTGGGGGTGCAGGAGACCTGAAGGAGTGACCTGACATAGGAGGGTATCCTAGAAGTCCAAACCACCCCACCCCCAACAGATATGGCATATCTGGTGACATGATAATTCCCCACTGTGGCCAGGCATTGTTGTCATGTTCCCGCACAATGACTACTTCAGCGGTAAAAGCACATTTTCTAGAAATGGAAATGATTGTCTGAAAGAGGAACAAGATGCGTGAAAGGATCGGTTCCCTATTAAAAGAGCTCTATAAATGACGATGACCACGTTACAAGTGTAGCGTCTTTGTTCCAAAGATTTGGATAAAAGCTTGTCAATATACTCTAACGTTGTCCATCATTTCCTGACACAAAGCCCCAAATCCCCAGCTTTTACCCTTTGAAATTCATGATAGAATTCTATCCGTCTGCAGCCACCACTAGGGGGAGCTGAGGAGCCAACTGTGTACAGATCTGTTATTTGCATCTCCCCCTAGTGGTGGCTGCAGGGAAACACCATTCCTTGAAAAAGGGGCACCATCTTTGGTTGGACCCATAGCCCTTGGCACATTGTAGGGGAGAACCAGCGCAAGACTGAACAGCTTATACTTACTAGATTTTATTCTTAAAGGGAACATAACTAGCTATACACCCAAAATAATAGGATCAGTAATAATAGACACCAGTGCCACAAACAGTAAACATGCCGGGCGCATCGAGCATGACATATTGACTCTGCAGCCGGCCGCACCCAGATCTAACTTCTTGGATCAGAACCAAAAATAATCATTATTATTACTGGGCGCATCTGATTAAACTGGGACAGTAAAAAGCTGCCGACCCTGCGGCTTCCCCTCCTCCTACCGCTTCTTAAAGAGCTCGTCTGTTTTATGCAAATTAACCGGAAAAGTTTTAAAACTTCTCAAAAAAAAAATTTTCGTCTCAAGACCTCTGCTTGCTGTCAGTGCACAGGAACGTGTCACAGAAGAGGGATTGCTGGAATTGTGGACGGTTTGTACAGTCCTGTGATCCGGAAAGAGCCGCAGCGCTCAGTCCCGACCTCAGTTTGCTACACGTTTATTTCCTTTGTGTGTACTGGAATAACGCAAAAATAAATCTGACAAAAAAGGTAGATTGGACATAAGTGCATGCAAAACTCCAATAATGGGTTGGACAAAATGGTTTCACCTTTCCAAAATTGTGGGTAGACATCTTTGTTTCAAGTATGTGATGCTCAATCAAATTCAACTGAGGAAATAATAAGTGTTGGCAATATAGAAATCACACCTGAAACCTGATAAAAAGGGGAGAAGTTGACAATCTTTGAATTCTGTGTGCCACACTAAGCATTTAGAACAGAAAGAGGAAAAGAGAACGTCTGAGGACCAAAATTGTTGAAAAATATCAACAATCTCAAGGTTACAAGTTCATATCCAGAGATCTTTATGTTCCTTTGTCCATCTCCAGAGCTCTTGATGTTCCTTTGTCCATGGTGTGCAACATAAATCAAGAAGTTTACAACCCATGGTGCTGTAGCTAATCTCCCTAGATGTGGAGAAAAATTGATGAAAAGGTTGCAATGCAAGATAGTCCGGATGGTGGATAAACCACCCCAATCAAGTTCCAAAGAAATTCAAGCTGTCATGCAGACTCAGGGGGCATCAGTCTCAGCACAAACTATCCCTCCACATCTAAATTAAATGAGATGCTTTAGAAGAGACCCAGGAGGACCCCACTGCTGACACAGAGACATAAAAAAAGCTAGACTGCAGGCTGCCAAAAGGCACCTGAGTAACCAAAATCGTTCTGTGAAAGCGTCCTGTGGACAGATGAGACCAAGATGGAGCTTTTTGCTAAAGCACATCATTCTAATGTTTACCGAAAACGGAATAAGGCCTATAGAGAAAAGAACACAGGACCTACAGTCAAACATGGTGGAGGTCAGAGATGACTGGGGTTGTTTTGCTGCCTCTGGCACTGGGGGCCTTCACTGTGTGCTTTGGAGCTGCAGATACAGTTTGTTGCTGACAGAACTGGGTCAGGAGCAGGGCCTGGACTGTTGCACGGGGGAGAGACCCTGGTCTGGGTGTGAGCAAGAGGTGATCGCTCTGACAGGACCCGGGAGACAGAATGTGGACTGTAATCCTGTTCCGGTGCCCGATACTGGGACTATTGTGGTTTTATCGCACCTTTTATGCCAAGGATAGTTTATTTTTGTTTTTGTGAGCAGTTTACGACCTTGTAATAAACTGTGTGACTGCCACCCGACTGCCTGAGAGCCAATGTAAATCTCTACTATATTATATATAGTATATACAGTATATTACAAAAGTGAGTACACCCCTTACATTTTTGTTTATATTTTATTCTATCTTTTCATGGGGCAACACTGAAGATCTGAAGACTTGGTGTCCTCTTAATTACTCACACAGTCATTAATGTCTAAACCGCTGGCAGAAAAAGTGAGTACACCCCTAAGTGAAAATGGCCAAATTATGCCCGAAGAGTGAATATTTTGTGTGGCCACCATTATTTTCCAGCATGGCCTTATCTCTTCTCTCTAGCGCTTGGAGGTCACTAGAGCTTCACAGAAGCCGCTGGATCCTCTTCCATCCTCCATGATGACATCACGGATCTGGTGGATGTTAGAGATCTTGCAATCCTCCATCTTCAGTTTGAGGAGACCCCACAGATGGTCCATAGGGTTTAGGTCTGGAGACGCTCGGCCGGTCCAGCACCTTTACTCTCAGTTTCTTTAACAAGGTAGTGGTGGTCTTGGAGGGGTTTAGGTTCATTATCATGTTAGAATATGAAGGGAGAGG
Organism: Anomaloglossus baeobatrachus; assembly: GCF_048569485.1. Classification (NCBI taxonomy): domain Eukaryota; kingdom Metazoa; phylum Chordata; class Amphibia; order Anura; family Aromobatidae; genus Anomaloglossus; species Anomaloglossus baeobatrachus. The sequence continues at coordinate 29,470,587 of NC_134356.1, forward strand.
ATCATGCTCTGCTTCAGTATGTGACAGGACATGTTGGCATTCATGGTTCCCTCAATTATCTGTAGCTCCCCACAGCTGGCAACACTCATGCAGCCCCCACTATGCCTGACTGTAGGCAGGACACACTTGTCTTTGTCCTCCTCACCTGGTTGCCGCCACACACGCTTCACACCATCTGAACCAAATAAATTTATCTTGGTCTCATCAGACCACAGGACGGTTCCAGTAATCCATGTCCTCAGTCTGCTTGTCTCACCAAACTGTTTGCGGCTATCTTGTACATGATGTTTAGAAGAGGCTTCCTTCTGGGATGACAGCCATGCACAGCAATGTGAAGCAGTGTGCGGCGTATGGTCTGAGTACTGACAGGTGGACCCCCCACCCCTGTAACCTCTGCAGTAATGCTGGCAGCACTCATACGACTTTTCTGAAAAGACGACCTCTGGATATGACGCGGAGGACGTGAACTCAGCTTCTGTGGTCGGCCATGGCGAGGTCTGTTCTAAGTGGATCCTGTCTGGTTATACCGCTGTATGCTCTTGGCCACCGTGCTGCAGCTCAGTGTCAGGGTGGTGACAATCTTCTTATAGCCTCGGCCATCTTTATGTAGAGCAACAATTCTTTTTTCAGATCCTCAGAGAATTATTTGCCATGAGGAGCCATGATGAGCTTCCAGTGACCAGTATGAGAGGGGTGTACTCACTTTTTTATAGACTGTATACATTGACAAGTAAAAGGGAAACAATGTTTTGAACTTTTGAATTTCAGGCTCCATATCTCACCATCTACTGCACTCCTTGTGTGCCATTCTTAGTCATTCTGGAGCATGATATAGGATGTAACTCAGGAGCAGTAATGTATGTACACAGTGACTGCACCAGCAGAATAGTGAGTGCAGCTCTGGAGTATAATACAGGAGGTAACTCCGGATCAGTAATGTAATGTATGTACACAGTGACTGCACCAGCAGAATAGTGAGTGCAGCTCTGGAGTATAATACAGGATGTAACCCAGGATCAGTAATGTAATGTATGTACACAGTGACTGCACCAGCAGAATAGTGAGTGCAGCTCTGGAGTATAATACAGGAGGTAACTCCAGATCAGTAATGTAATGTATGTACACAGTGACTGCACCAGCAGAATAGTGAGTGCAGTTCTGGAGTATAATACAGGAGGTAACTCCAGATCAGTAATGTAATGTGTGTACACATTGACTGCACCAGCAGAATAGTGAGTGCAGCTCTGGAGTATAATACAGGAGGTAACTCAGGATCAGTAATGTAATGTATGTACACAGGGACTGCACCAGCAGAATAGTGAGTGCAGCTCTGGAGTATAATACAGGAGGTAACTCAGGATCAGTAATGTAATGTGTGTACACATTGACTGCACCAGCAGAATAGTGAGTGCAGCTCTGGAGTATAATACAGGAGGTAACTCAGGATCAGTAATGTAATGTGTGTACACATTGACTGCACCAGCAGAATAGTGAGTGCAGCTCTGGAGTATAATACAGGAGGTAACTCAGGATCGGTAATGTAATATATGTACACAGTGACTGCACCAGCAGAATAGTGAGTGCAGCTCTGGAGTATAATACAGGAGGTAACTCAGGATTAGTAATATAATGTATGTACACAGTGACTGCACCAGCAGAATAGTGAGTGCAGCTCTGGAGTATAATGCAGGAGGTGACTCAGGATCAGTAATGTAATGTACACAGTGACTGCACCAGCAAAATAGTGAGTGCAGCTCTGAAGTATAATACAGGATATGACTTGGTACAACATGTATTTACAGATTTTGAACACTTATTAAAAAAAAACAAACTACGAAGATAAAAATAGTAATTCTCATCAACATGGGAAGAGGTAGCATCAAAATATATGAAGAACTGATCACCTCACTTCTATATTACAGTTCCCCATCTCTTCTATTTTCCCGTGTTCCCTTTTCTTATTTCTTCCTCTTTAAACATTTTAAGATAATTAAATGTATTTGGAAGCTGAAGCCTCACAAAAAAATAAAAAAAAAAACAATATATAATATATACATCTGAGTATGTGTGTGTATGAGTATGTATGTATGTGTGTGTGTATGTATGTGTGTGTGTGTATGTATGTATGTGTGCATGCATGTATGTATGTATGTATGTATGTATGCATGCATGTGTGTATGTGTGTGTGTGTGTGTGTATGTGTGTGTGTGTGTGTGTGTGTGTGTGTGTGTGTGTGTGTGTGTGTGTGTGTGTGTATGTCCACTAAAGGAATCCGCACCGTCGCATTTACAATCACAAAATTTTGCACAGACGCCTCATGTGACCCAGGGAACGTCATAGACTATGTTTTGAAAGGAAAACTTTAGAGTAATTCTCCAAAAAACCTGCCTCCATTAAAGTGAATGGAGCTGGAAACTACAAGTTATTAATATGAGGTATGATTGGTTGCTATAGGAACAAAAGACAGTCACAGTATAAGAAGATTATGTGTGAGGTAATATACTGTCGGCGGGGAGATGGACATGGACTGACAGACAGACAAAGAGGCACACAGGGAAAGACAGAGACAGACAGATAAAGATAGGAAAAAAAAGCCAGACAGAAAGACACACGGGGAAAGAGACACACTGACAGAGGCAGACAGAGAAAGAGACAAACAGACAGGGAAAGAGACAAACAGACAGGGAAAGAGACAAACAGACAGGGAAAGAGACAAACAGACAGGGAAAGAGACAAACAGACAGGGAAAGAGACAAACAGACAGGGAAAGAGACAAACAGACAGGGAAAGAGGCAGACAGGGAAAGAGGCAGACAGGGAAAGAGGCAGACAGGGAAAGAGGCAGACAGGGAAAGAGGCAAAGGAGCCAGCACAATCTGAATTGGCATGCATCATATAAAAAGTGAAAATTCACAGATTTATTCCAACTGTACTATAATAAAAAAAAAAAAAAAAAAAAGAGATTTTTAGCAAATAATTGATCAATTCTTTGAGCCACCCCTGCCAACGTCACGGCAAATCTCAATAGGGGGGTCCTAACCTATATTACATATTTCATGTGCCTCAAGAGGCAGACAGGGAAAGAGGCACACAGGGAAAGAGGCACACAGGGACAGAGGCACACAGGGACAGAGGCACACAGGGACAGAGGCACACAGGGACAGAGGCACACAGGGAAAGAGGCACACAGGGAAAGAGGCACACAGGGAAAGAGGCACACAGAGAAAGAGGCACACAGGGAAAGAGGCACACAGGGAAAGAGGCACACAGGGAAAGAGGCACACAGGGAAAGAGGCACACAGGGAAAGAGGCACACAGGGAAAGAGGCACACAGGGAAAGAGGCACACAGGGAAAGAGGCACACAGGGAAAGAGGCACACAGGGACAGAGGCACACAGGGACAGAGGCACACAGGGACAGAGGCACACAGGGACAGAGGCACACAGGGACAGAGGCACACAGGGAAAGAGGCACACAGGGAAAGAGGCACACAGGGAAAGAGGCACACAGGGAAAGAGGCACACAGAGAAAGAGGCACACAGGGAAAGAGGCACACAGGGAAAGAGGCACACAGGGAAAGAGGCACACAGGGAAAGAGGCACACAGGGAAAGAGGCACACAGGGAAAGAGGCACACAGGGAAAGAGGCACACAGGGACAGAGGCACACAGGGACAGAGGCACACAGGGACAGAGGCACACAGGGAAAGAGGCACACAGGGAAAGAGGCACACAGGGAAAGAGGCACACAGGGAAAGAGGCACACAGGGAAAGAGGCACACAGGGAAAGAGGCACACAGGGAAAGAGGCACACAGGGAAAGAGGCACACAGGGAAAGAGGCACACAGGGAAAGAGGCACACAGGGAAAGAGGCACACAGGGAAAGAGGCACACAGGGAAAGAGGCACACAGGGACAGAGGCACACAGGGACAGAGGCACACAGGGACAGAGGCACACAGGGACAGAGGCACACAGGGACAGAGACAGACAGATCGCGAAATAGACAGACAGGGAGAGACAGACACACATAGCAATAGAGACAGACAGAGATAGAAAGACAGACAGAGATAGAAAGACAGACAGAGATGAATACAGAGACAACCAGAGACAGACACTGATAGAGACAGAGACAGATACAGAGACAGACAGAGACAGATAGAGACAGAAGCAGACAAGTATAGAGACAGAGACTGGGAGAGAGTCAGAGAGACAGTTACTAAACTAAAGCTTCCTACTGACGACCTTTTAGCGCAGCAAAAAGACAGAAGCACAAAGTGCATTTTGTCGAAATTACATCATCTGTTTCACATATAAACAAATAATTTCCAGCCATTTACTCAGCTATATTTATCCAGTACTAAATATGGCACCACAGCCTCGTACCCCTTCTTATTATGAGCGTGGGAATGTGGTATCTCATAACTGTAAGCAAAAATTTCAGATCTATGTGATGCAAAAAAAAAACAAAAACAAAAGCTGCGCTCCTCAAGAGCAAGATGTATTCAATGACACAGTGTTCTGCATTCTCCCAAAAGTCCCCTAGATGTACTGTGCATGGGAACTACCGCATGCTTGCTGTGTGCTTTGTAACCATACACTGAATGAAGCAGCTCTACCTGCCCCTCTCACAGCGCACACTCCCAGCACAACTGTCACATGGAGTTTTGCACAAAACTCTCCAACATCATCAGACACTGCAATATGAACAGAGTATGAAACTCCGTCCGATGGTTTCTCTGGTGTTTCTCGTCAACTCAGGCAAACTCGGGTGTCGACCTGCGGTCTGCTCATTCATAGACAGGGAAGCAAGACTTAACTACTGCTAGCCTGCTCCTTAGGCTTCTTTAATCACGTTATAAAGGAGACCAATCACCTCTGTTCCTCTCATTTTTAGGCTGGAGGAAATCTTCTACCTATGTCAACTATACTTTCTACTGTGTTGGTCTTTTAGTTGTGATGTTCCAGACTTGCTGGAGAAAGAGTTGCTTTATGCTTGGTGTTGTTGTAGAGTAACTTGCCGAATTGTTGTTTCCTCCCTGCTCTTATTTTCCTCCTACCCTCTGTTTTTCCTATACCTCTGTGTGTGCGTGCTGTGTGACAGACATTTGGTTATCTCCGTTTGTCTATTCCTGTGGGCATTTGCTTGGACCTGTCCCGCCCACAGCCATGACTCAGTCATGGGTACGGGACTGCAATAGACCAGGTGAGTGCTGCTGAGAGCAGTTCTGCTATTTATATGTGAGGCCGCATGGCACATTTTATAAAAATATTTTAGTGTAGGACTGCTTCAAATGAGATTTGCCGTGACGTGGCGAAGCAGCTCAAGAAATTGCAATTTTTTGCCAAAAATCTCAAAAAAAAATTTTTATAATGCAGTTTGGAATATTTGATGCCTTAGTGCACATTGGTGCTGGCTCTTTGTTGTTTCTTTGTTGAATTGGTCGGTGGTTGACCTCCACCTTGCTATGCACCCCAATTTGGGATGTATTCCATCTGTATAGATTTTGGCGTTTGGTGACTGTTCACATTGGGTCATCAGGCTTTGTCCACAGGCTATATATATACTTCATGCAGCATTTGCTTGGACCTGTCCCGCCCACAGCCATGACTCAGTCATGGGTACGGGACTGCAATAGACCAGGTGAGTGCTGCTGAGAGCAGTTCTGCTATTTATATGTGAGGCCGCATGGCACATTTTATAAAAATATTTTAGTGTAGGACTGCTTCAAATGAGATTTGCCGTGACGTGGCGAAGCAGCTCAAGAAATTGCAATTTTTTGCCAAAAATCTCAAAAAAAAAAAAAAAAAAAAAAAAAAAAAAAAAATTTTTATAATGCAGTTTG
>NC_134356.1:29481627-29544127 GCF_048569485.1 Anomaloglossus baeobatrachus
TCAGATTTCCCATGACTCCTGGACCAAAAGTGGTGGGGATTATGTAAACCTTCCCCCCCAAAAGTGGTCATTAAGGGGTGGGTCAGGAGTATAGAAAAGGGTTTATTGGACCACCCAAAATCATACTTGCAAATTCTTCCGGAAAGTCTTTAAGGCTTTCGGAAAAAAGGGCTGACCTCTTGGTAAAGTTGACAAATGTCCCATTGCCAATGAGGAGAGTAGAGATTCTTGGGCTCAGAACCAGATCCTTGTCGTGAAATGGAGGCCCTTATATCCAATAATCACACATTGGAGGACATGGACAAAGGTTGTGGTGGGGTGTGGCGTAAAAAAAGGGGGCAAGTATGCACAAGGGGAAAAAAAGCGCTTAAAGGGAATCTGTCATCAGGTCAAAAATTGCTCTTATTTTATTCCTGCTGCTCCCTTGGGTATCACTTTTTATCCTTTTCTAAATCTACCATACCGTTCCAGAGATTTAGGCCTTTTTATTCAGTGCTTCTTTTTATGGGCTTTACTAAGGGGGCGTGGCTCGCAGAGCAGCCTAAAGACACACCCCCAGAGAATCCTGTGAGCCACACCCCTTTTGTAAAGACCATCAACAAACTGCAGTAAATAAAAAGGCCCATATCTCTGGAACCGAATGGCGGCTTTAAAGAAAACAAAAAACTGACTACTGAACGGAGCAGCGGGAATAAAATAAGAGTAGAAAATGTCCACTTTTGATCTAGTGACGGATCCCCTTTAAGGATAGGTTATAGATGTATAGTATATAGAAATGGATAACCCCTGTAAAAAAATATATATTTTTTTGTATATATGGTTGTTTTGGGTTACAGGACTTCATTTATGTTGGATAATGAGTATTTTGAGGTGATCGAACTCTAGTTTTAGGTATTCATACTTTATATACAGTATGAACAGGGGAGGAACAACCGTGGTCGCAGGTCCCGCCAGCCCCAGCCGCAGCTTCAGCTGGATGTGTTTCCGAGGGAGCACATCCAGCTGAAACGCATCGAGGCACAGAGACCTGACTGGTCCCTATACTGCGATTCACAGTGCCAGCAAAGAGAAACTGGCAGCTTTCAGTGGCATCCCCATGACTGATGTGGCGCATGACAATTACGTCATTCGTTGCCATAGCACGGACGCCGCGTAATGTGGTAGTAAGGCAGGGTTGACTATATTATATACCAGGACAGGGATAGTATATACCAGGAGGGGGAAGATATATACCAGGATAGGGAACATATACTGCATACCAGGATGGGGAACATACTAGGATGGGGAACATATTTACCAGGAAGTAACCCAGGATAGGGGACATGTATACCAGGATGGGGGGACATGTATACCAGGATGGAGGACCTGTATACCAGGATGGGGGACATAGCATGATGGGGAACATGTATACCAGGATGGAGGACATGTATACCAGGATGGAGGACATGTATACCAGGATGGAGGACATGTATACCAGAATGGGGGACATAGCATGATGGGGAACATGTATACCAGGATGGAGGACATGTATACCAGGATGGAGGACATGTATACCAGGATGGGGGACATACAAGGATGGGGGAAATGTATACCAGGATGGGGGACATGTATACCAGGATGGGGGACATGTATACCAGGATGGAGGACATGTATACCAGGATGGGGGACATACAAGGATGGGGAACATGTATATCAGGATGAGGGAAATGTATACCAGGATGGGGGACATGTATACCAGGATGGGGGACATGTATACCAGGATGGGGGACATGTATACCAGGATGGAGGACATGTATACCAGGATGGGGGACATACATACCAGGATGGGGGACATACAAGGATGGGGAACATGTATATCAGGATGAGGGAAATGTATACCAGGATGGGGGACATGTATACCAGGATGGGGGACATGTATGTCCCCCATCCTGGTATACATGTCCCCCATCCTGGTATACATGTCCCCCATCCTGGTATACATGTCCCCCATCCTGGTATACAACATACATGGGGAACATGTATACCAGGATGGGGGACATATTTACCAGAAAGTAGCCAAGGATGGGGTATACTAGAACAGGATTAGGGACATTACTACATAATGATGAGGGATGGCAACATGTATATCTTTAAGGGATTTAAAATGCTAAATGTATACATATACATCTTACCACCATGCGGGGATGGAAGGGGGCCTAGGTCCAAATTTTGCATCGGGGCCCATCGAACTCTCTTTACACCACTGAGTAAGAATGCCTGAAATTAGCGTTCGACCATCACCTCAAAATACTCATGATCCAGCATAAGTGATGCCCGGTAACCGAAAACAACGAAACTAATACTGTCCTATACCAATAACTGTTGATGTAGGCCGTGCTGTGGATGCCGGCGGTGGGAGGGTGATTGTTTGGTTAGGTCACACTTTTTTCTGTTTTTAATAAGCCCTAAAATGATTCCTGGGTAGTCACCGGGCTCGGAGGGGATTACATTTAGGAATTACACAGCCTTCTGGCCTGTTCTCCATATCATGGGACTCGTATGGGAACCACCCTCCCGTCTGAGTCACCACAATAAAGCGCTTTAATTCCGCAGTTTGATGGTCGCTGGTTAATTGTTTCAGAATGTTCCTCGCAGCTGAAATGTTCGGGGGGGGGGGGGATCTTTTTTGATATTCTGAGTAATCCCTATTAAAGGGGTATTTCCAGCTCTAAGATCGTATCCCAATATGTAGTAGGTGTAATAATATTAGAAAACCCCTCCAATTAGAAATGTAGTATAGTTCTCCTGATTCACCTCATGTTCAGGGCATTGCAGGACCTTTGGTATCCATGGTTACGACCATGCATATAGTGAGAGTTAGTTGCTTGTGGTCGTAACCATGGATACCTAAACATGAGGGAAGTGCCATAGCTAATCAGGAGAACTATACTACATTTCTAATAGGAAGTATAAGCTAATATTCATATTATTACACCTACTACATATTGGGATAGGGTCTTGGAGATGGGAATACCCCTTTAAGTTAACTGTTCACATTCCCTAATGAAGACGACCATCTAATGCTCTATAATATACACTAAACCCCTAACGTATACAGCAAAAGTCGCCCTGTGATTGGTTAGTTTTTGCGCGTTGCTGACAGGGTAACTGATCCTCATAGTTCTTCCTCATCTATTGATGCTGACGTGACATAAAGCGATCGCCCTATGAAGCAAGTCATTCATCATATTAATAACATCGCACTCGTTGCCCCGAAATTGGCATTTTTCTTGCTGACCCCTTTTTTTTGAGAATTCTGCAGCATCAGGATTACTCATAATAGAGGGTGATCGAAAGGCTACCTAGAGTGTGCAAACGGGGTTTTCTCCATCATTTACGTAACCTAATCACTGCTATTTTTGTTATTCCTCTAGCACTTGTAGGGAAGTTGAGGTTAACACATTTTGTGTACTTTACAAACTGTACACTAACTATATAACTACTATAATACTGCCCCCGATGTGCAAAAATATAACTACTATAATACTGCCCCCGATGTGCAAAAATATAACTACTATAATACTGCCCCCATGTGCAAAAATATAACTACTATAATACTGCCCCCTATGTGCAAAAATATAACTACTATAATACTGCCCCCTATGTGCAAAAATATAACTACTATAATACTGCCCCCTATGTGCAAAAATATAACTACTATAATACTGCTCCATGTAAAGAATATCACTACCATAATACTGCCCCCTATGTACAAAAATATAAAAATATAACTACTATAATACTGCTACTATCTAGAAGAATATAACTACTATAATACTGCTCCTATGTACAAGAATATAACTACTATAATACTGCTCCTATGTACAAGAATATAACTACTATAATACTGACCCCTATGTACAAGAATATAACTACTATAATACTGCCCCTATGTACAAGAATATAACTACTATAATACTGCCCCTATGTACAAGAATATAACTACTATAATACTGCCCCTATGTACAAGAATATAACTACTATAATACTGACCCCTATGTACAAGAATATAACTACTATAATACTGCCCCTATGTACAAGAATATAACTACTATAATACTGCCCCTATGTACAAGAATATAACTACTATAATACTGCTCCTATGTACAAGAATATAACTACTATAATACTGCCCCTATGTACAAGAATATAACTACTATAATACTGCCCCTATGTACAAGAATATAACTACTATAATACTGCCCCTATGTACAAGAATATAACTACTATAATACTGCCTCCTATGTACAAGAATATAGCTACTATAATACTGCCCCTATGTACAAGAATATAACTACTATAATACTGCTCCTATGTACAAGAATATAACTACTATAATACTGCCCCTATGTACAAGAATATAACTACTATAATACTGACCCCTATGTACAAGAATATAACTACTATAATACTGTCCCCTATGTACAAGAATATAACTACTATAATACTGTCCCCTATGTACAAGAATATAACTACTATAATACTGACCCCTATGTACAAGAATATAACTACTATAATACTGCCCCTATGTACAAGAATATAGCTACTATAATACTGCCCCTATGTACAAGAATATAACTACTATAATACTGCCCCTATGTACAAGAATATAACTACTATAATACTGCCCCTATGTACAAGAATATAACTACTATAATACTGCCCCCTATACACCCATGTGGGACTGGATGAGTGAAATTTGTCTTTACATAAGAAATCCATCTCTATGACTTAGTGTTTGGAGATCTTCGTGTAGACATTGTATACAGCACAATAATTTGTAGATAATGGGGCTATACAGAACCTATATGAAGGTCAGATGAAGCTCAGGGGTAGACAGTGAGGAAGAAAATAGTGTTTGTAAAGTATAATGGGGCAGAAGGATCTTTGTGGTGCACTGAGGGGCGACTAATGGCTCCAGACAGGTCATGTCTATGTCTGTAGTGGACGTACACAAGGCCCCAAAAGTGCACGGCATTATGGGTATAAAAGAAGAATTGTTCGTACAGAGACCCCATACTGCGCACAACAATAGGCCTTTATGTGACGCCGAAGGTGGTTTAATATGTAACCTCAATTCTGATTTTTAGTTTTCCTTTTTGCAATAAGAATCTTCTTCATGGAATCTCAGTGGCGGATTGTTACAGTTTGGCGGGTTTATGTGACATATTATTGTAGTATCTATAGTGTTCACCTCCATAACAGGGCAGGGCATGGTTTCCAATGATTATAAACCGGAGATGTAATGTTGGTTCTGTGAATGATGAACATATTTAACAACCCATAATTCCCCTGATATAGCAGCGATCATCCAAGTAGAAAACTGTAGTTTGGAATTGCGTGTGCGGCATCAATATACAGTTTTATGGCCACGCTGTGCACTGAGCTTCATTTCTGGTAGTTTATATTTCCCTGCAGAGTTTTGAAGCTTTGTAAAAAAATATAACTGCTATAATACTGCTCTTATGTACAAGAATATAACTACTATAATACTGCCCCCTATGTACAAGAATATATCTACTATAATACTGCCCCCTATGTACAAGAATATAACTACTATAATACTGCTCCTATGTACAAGAATATAACTACTATAATACTGCCCCCTATGTACAAGAATATAACTACTATAATACTGCTCTTATGTACAAGAATATAACTACTATAATACTACTCCTATGTACAAGAATATAACTACTATAAAACCGCCCCCTATGTACAAGAATATAACTACTATAATACTGCTCCTATGTACAAGAATATAACTACTATAAAACTGCCCCCTATGTACAAGAATATAACTACTATAATACTGCCCCCTATGTACAAGAATATAACTACTATAATACTACTCCTATTTACAAGAATATAACTACTATAATACTGCTCCTATGTACAAGAATATAACTCCTATAATACTGCCCCCTATGTACAAGAATATAACTACTATAATACTGCCCCCTATGTACAAGAATATAACTACTATAATACTGCCCCTATGTACAAGAATATAACTACTATAATACTGCCCCTATGTACAAGAATATAACTACTATAATACTGCCCCTATGTACAAGAATATAACTACTATAATACTGCCCCCTATGTACAAGAATATAACTACTATAATACTACTCCTATTTACAAGAATATAACTACTATAATACTGCCCCCTGTGTACAAGAATATAACTACTATAATACTGCTCCTATGTAGAAGAATATAGCTACTATAATACTGCCCCTATGTGCAAGAATATAACTACTATAATACTGCCCCCTGTGTACAAGAATATAACTACTATAATACTGCCCCCTATGTACAAGACTATAACTACTATAATACTGCTCCTATGTACAAGAATATAACTACTATACTACTGCTCCTATGTAGAAGAATATAACTACTATAATACTGCCCCTATGTGCAAGAATATAACTACTATAATACTGCCCCCTGTGTACAAGAATATAACTACTATAATACTGCTCCCTATGTACAAGACTATAACTACTATAATACTGCCCCTATGTACAAGAATATAACTACTATAATACTGCTCCTATGTACAAGAATATAACTACTATAATACTGCCCCCTATGTACAAGAATATAACTACTATAATACTGCCCCCTGTGTACAAGAATATAACTACTATAATACTGCCCCCTATGTACAAGACTATAACTATTATAATACTGCCCCCTATGTACAAGAATATAACTACTATAATACTGCCCCCTATGTACAAGAATATAACTACTATAATACTGCCCCTATGTAGAAGAATATAACTACTATAATACTGCTCCTATGTACAAGAATATAACTACTATAATACTGCCCCTATGTACAAGAATATAACTACTATAATACTGCTCCTATGTACAAGAATATAACTACTATAATACTGCCCCTATGTACAAGAATATAACTACTATAATACTGCCCCTATGTACAAGAATATAACTACTATAATACTGCCCCCTATGTACAAGAATATAACTACTATAATACTGCTCCTATGTACAAGAATATAACTACTATAATACTGCCCCTATGTACAAGAATATAACTACTATAATGCTGCCCCCTGTGTACAAGAATATAACTACTATAATACTGCTCCTATGTAGAAGAATATAACTACTATAATACTGCCCCTATGTGCAAGAATATAACTACTATAATACTACCCCCTATGTACAAGAATATAACTACTATAATACTGCTCCTATGTACAAGAATATAACTACTATAATACTGCCCCCTATGTACAAAAATATAATTACTATAATACTGCCCCCTGTGTACAAGAATATAACTACTATAATACTGCTCCTATGTAGAAAAATATAACTACTATAATACTGCCCCTATGTGCAAGAATATAACTACTATAATACTGCTCCTATATACAAGAATATAACTACTATAATACTGCCCCTATGTACAAGAATATATCTACTATAATACTGCCCCTATGTACAAGAATATATCTACTATAATACTGCTCCTATGTATAAGAATATAACTACTATAATACTGCCTCTATGTACAAGAATATAACTACTATAATACTGCCCCCTATGTACAAGAATATAACTACTATAATACTGCCCCTATGTACAAGAATATATCTACTATAATACTGCCTCTATGTACAAGAATATAACTACTATAATACTGCCTCTATGTACAAGAATATAACTACTATAATACTGCCCCCTATGTACAAGAATAGAGCTACTATAATACTGCTCCTCTGTACAAGAATATAACTACTATAATACTGCACCTATGTACAAGAATATAACTACTATAATACTGCCCCTATGTACAAGAATATAACTACTATAATACTGCCCCCTATGTACAAGACTATAACTACTATAATACTGCCCCCTATGTACAAGACTATAACTACTATAATACTGCCCCTATGTACAAGAATATAACTACTATAATACTGCACCTATGTACAAGAATATAACTACTATAATACTGCCCCTATGTACAAGAATATAACTACTATAATACTGCCCCCTATGTATAAGAATATAACTACTATAATACTGCTCCTATGTACAAGAATATAACTACTATAATACTGCCCCCTATGTACAAAAATATAATTACTATAATACTGCCCCCTGTGTACAAGAATATAACTACTATAATACTGCCCCTATGTACAAGAATATAACTACTATAATACTGCCCCCTATGTACAAGAATATAACTACTATAATACTGCCCCCTATGTACAAGAATATAACTACTATAATACTGCCCCTATGTACAAGAATATAACTACTATAATACTGCCCCCTGTGTACAAGAATATAACTACTATAATACTGCCCCTATGTACAAGAATATAACTACTATAATACTGCCCCCTATGTACAAGAATATAACTACTATAATACTGCCCCCTATGTACAAGAATATAACTACTATAATACTGCTCCTATGTATAAGAATATAACTACTATAATCCTATACTGCCCCTATGTACAAGAATATAACTACTATAATACTGCCCCCTATGTACAAGAATAGAACTACTATAATACTGCTCCTATGTACAAGAATATAACTACTATAATACTGCCTCCTATGTACAAGAATAGAACTACTATAATACTGCCCCTATGTACAAGAATAGAACTACTATAATACTGCTCCTATGTACAAGAATATAACTACTATAATACTGCCTCCTATGTACAAGAATATAACTACTATAATACTGCTCCTATGTACAAGAATAGAACTACTATAATACTGCTCCTATGTACAAGAATATATCTACTATAATACTGCCTCCTATGTACAAGAATAGAACTACTATAATACTGCCCCTATGTACAAGAATATAACTACTATAATACTGCCTCCTATGTACATGAATATAACTACTATAATACTGCTCCTATGTACAAGAATAGAACTACTATAATACTGCCCCTATATCCTATGTACAAGAATAGAACTACTATAATACTGCCCCTATATCCTATGTACAAGACTATAACTACTATAATACTGCCCCCTGTGTACAAGAATATAACTACTATAATACTGCTCCTATGTAGAAGAATAAAACTACTATAATACTGCCCTCTATGTACAAGAATATATCTACTATAATACTGCCCCCTATGTACAAGAATATTACTACTATAATACTGCCCTCTATGTACAAGAATATAACTACTATAATACTGCTCCTATGTACAAGAATATAACTACTATAATACTGCTCCTATGTACAAGAATATAACTACTATAATACTGCTCCTATGTACAAGAATATTCTATAAAATTAAGTATTTACCCCAGATAATTGTTGTCCCCCTCAGCTTAATATTTGGCTGCACATCCTTTGCCCTTTGGAATAAATCCCTGCAATCAGTCGCCTCCTATACCCGTCCACAGCTTCTTACTCCTCTCACCTGGAATCTCGGACTCTTCTTTATAATCTGCTCCAGGTCTCATATCTGAAGGTGTCTTCTCTTCTCTTCTCCCAACAGCAATTGTAAGATCTCTCTTCAGGTGTCAATGGGATTTAGATCCGGACTCATTGCTGCCAATTCAGAACCCTCCAGTGCTTTCTTTGCATCCAATTCTGGTGGCTTCTTGAAGTCTTTGGGGTCATTGTCCTGCCGAAAGACTCCTGATCTAGGAAGCAAACCCAGCTTTCAAACACTGGTCTACATTGTGAGCCAAAATCAATTGGAAATTTTCATATTTCATGACATCTTGCACACAGTCAAGGCCCCCAGTCCAGAGGCAGCAAAACAACCACAGAACATTTCTGAGCCTCCACCATACCTGACTGTAGGTGCTGTGTTCTTTTCTTTGTAGGCCTCATTCTGTTTTTGGTAAGCAGCAGAATGATGTGCTTTACCAAAACGTTCTATCTTGGTCTCATCTGTCTACAAGACGCTTTCCCACGAGGATTTTGGTTTCTCATGTACATTTTAACAAACTGCAGTGTCTCTGTGTCAGCAGTGAGGTCCTCCTGGGTTTCCTCCAGAGTGTTTCAATTAGATATAGACGTTTAGTTCACACTGACACTGATGCCTCTTGAGCCTGCAGGAAAACTTGAATTTCTTTGGACCTTGATTGGTGCAGGTTATTCACCAGCCGAACTATTTTACGTTACAACCTTCTCATCAATTTTTTCTCAGCCTTCCATATTTTAGGAGATTAGCTAGAGTGCCGTGGGTTGTGAACCTCTTGTTTGTCATGCACGGAGGAAAAAGGAACATCAAGATCTGTGGATAAGGACTTGTAACCTTGAGATTGTTGATAATTTTAAAACAATTTTGGTTCTCAAGTCCTCAAACCGTTTCTTCTCCTCTTTCTGTTCTCCATGCTTAGTGTGGCGCACACACACATCACACATCACACACCACACATCACACACCACACATCACACATCACACATCACACACACACTACAAAGATTGAGTCAACTTCTCCCCTTTTTATCTGCTTTCAGGTGTGATTTTCATATTGCCCGCACCTGTTATTTGCCACAAACATCACATGCTTGAAACAAAGTTGTTTATCCACAACTTTGGAAAGGCGCCAACAAATTTGTCAGGGTCATTTTTGGAGTTTTGTGTGAAATTATGTCTAATTTGCCATTTTTGTCTCTTGTTTTTTTGTTTTTTTTTGTGTCTTACAATTCACAAAAAGAAAATAAACAAGTGTCTAACAAAACATGTGTAAATGCAATAATTTTCTAGGACAAATACTTCCTTTTCTGGAAAAAATTTCAAGTGTGCCAACACTTTTGGCAAACTACACAAAAATTGAGAAGTTTCAAGGTTGTGGGGGGGGGTTCAAGAGGCGGGTGGAGGGGGGGGTCCAAGAGGCAGGTGGAGGAGGGGTCCAAGAAGCAGGTGGAGGGGGGGGTCCAAGAGACAGGTGGAGGGGGGGCCCAAGAGGCATGTGGAGGGGGGGCCAAGAGGCATGTGGAGGGGGGGCCCAAGAGGCATGTGGATGGGGGGGCCAAGAGGCATGTGGAGGGGTGGGCCCAAGAGGCAGGTGGAGGGGGGGCCATGAAGCATGTGGAGGGGGGGGCCCCATGAGGCAGGTGGAGGGGGGGCCCATGAGGCAGGTGGAGGGGGTGGCCATGAGGCAGGTGGAGGGGGGGGGTCAGGAGGCAGGTG
Organism: Anomaloglossus baeobatrachus; assembly: GCF_048569485.1. NCBI lineage: Eukaryota > Metazoa > Chordata > Amphibia > Anura > Aromobatidae > Anomaloglossus > Anomaloglossus baeobatrachus. Next base: position 29,492,857 of record NC_134356.1, read on the forward strand.
GAGGGGGGGGGGCCCAAGAGGCAGGTGGAGGGGGGGGGCCAAGAGGCAGGTGGAGGGGGCCGTGAGGTAATGAGGCATGTGGAGGAGGCAGGTGGAGTAAGGCCACGAGTCGGGGGAGGAAGGCCATGAGACGTGCAGAGGGGGACTATGACGCAGGCATAGGGCCATTGGACAGGAGGAGAGGGGCCATGAGGCGGGCGTAGGACCATGGGTCAGGTGGATGATCATAAGAAAGGTGGAGAGAGGGCCTTCGGGCGGGCATAGGAGGGCCATGAGGCAGGCAGAAGACCATGGCACCAGTAGATGACCATGGGACAGGTGGAGAAGGCCATGAGACAGATAAATAGACTGATATGAGACAGATATGTCGATGCTCTGGGAATAGAACTGAAAACTTCCAGTTCAGAAAGGAGAAGTGAAAGGTATCAGTCGGTGACAGGACAATTATTCATTTTCTTTTCACCTGACTTTACCCGGAAAACTAACACCGCCATTATCTGCCAAATGTACGATGTAGACTGTGAGGAAGGAGATCATCAGACACAAGGAGATTATTATAAAATATAATACATACGCCGCACCATTACATCTGGTAACAGCGAAAACTCCGCATCCGGGGCTGTACTTCTGTCAGTGCCAGAACAGAACCAGAACCATTATGGTAAATCGAGTCCATTGCATATTATTGATTTCCATTGTATGATCGATGATTGTGGCTGAACACCCCACCCAGGACCCACCCAGGACCCACCCAGGCGCAAGCGTCCAGAATTTTACCTTGTAAGCATTGGTAAATGACCTACTTAGGAGGGATAGCGGAGGACTCTGAATGATGCTCATCTTTTTCAATTATATGGACACCTTCAGGAATTAATTTTCTATAATTTAAATATATGTATTTTGGTTAAAAATCAATTCTTTGCACTCTTTTGCAGAATGAGTTAACTGATACCCCATAAGTGAGCTCACAGTGCGAAGGAGCTCACTGTCGGATTCTACGTTAACTCGTTTTGCAGTTAGACAAAATGTGTAAAAGACAAACGATGGAAAATATTTAATGAAATCCAACTGTAAAAATTATTCTTAGGCCCAGAATACTTGCATCGACACATTCACACTTGAAGGGGTTCATATCCTTTAAGACCTGGAAACCAATATTGTGTTTCCTTTGAAAATAAGACAGGGCCTCATATTATTTTTTTGCTCTAAAAGATGCGCTAGTACTTCTTTTTTTTTATGTTTATCTTTTTATGTTATATTTTAATTGGCGTCAATGATTGGGTCATCCCGTTAATGGAAAATTAATATTTACCCCCTGGTAAGTGGTGAATATTCATTTTCCGTGAACTAGCCGCATGTGATCATAAACTTCTGGGGCTTACAGCAACACGACTGAGCAACGTGCACCAATGAAACGTTCAGAAAATGTAAGGGCGCCCAAGCATTGTTTCAGGATACTATTACAGTATGGTACGCAACTGAGGCTTAATTTTGGACTGGGGCTTTAGTTTCGGACTGGGGGCTTTTAGTTTTGGACTGGGGGCTTTTAGTTTTGGACTGGGGGCTTTTAGTTTTGGACTGGGGGCTTTTAGTTTTGGACTGGTGGCTTTTAGTTGTGGACTGGTGGCTTTTAGTTGTGGACTGGTGGCTTTTAGTTGTGGACTGGGGGCTTTTAGTTGTGGACTGGGGGCTTTTAGTTGTGGACTGGGGGCTTTTAGTTGTGGACTGGGGGCTTTTAGTTGTGGACTGGGGGCTTTTAGTTGTGGACTGGGGGCTTTTAGTTGTGGACTGGGGGCTTTTAGTTGTGGACTGGGGGCTTTTAGTTGTGGACTGGGGGCTTTCAGTTGTGGACTGGGGGCTTTTAGTTGTGGACTGGGGGCTTTTAGTTGTGGACTGGGGGCTTTTAGTTGTGGACTGGGGGCTTTTATTTGTGGACTGGGGGCGTTTAGTTGTGGACTGGGGGCTTTTAGTTGTGGACTGGGGGCTTTTAGTTGTGGACTGGGGGCTTTTAGTTGTGGACTGGGGGCTTTTAGTTGTGGACTGGGGGCTTTTAGTTGTGGACTGGGGGCTTTTAGTTGTGGACTGGGGGCTTTTAGTTGTGGACTGGGGGCTTTTAGTTGTGGACTGGGGGCTTTTAGTTGTGGACTGGGGGCTTTTAGTTGTGGACTGGGGGCTTTTAGTTGTGGACTGGGGGCTTTTAGTTGTGGACTGGGGGCTTATATTATAAGGATACTCCAAAAAGGCGAAAAATCCTGCTAGGGCTTATTTTTGGACTGTGGCTTAATGTTTGGACTGTGACGTATTTTTTTTTGGACTGGGGCGTATTTTTTTTTTTTGGACTGGGGCGTATTTTTTTTTTTTGGACTGGGGCGTATTTTTTTTTTTTTTTGGACTGGGGCGTATTTTTTTTTTTTTTTGGACTGGGGCGTATTTTTTGGACTGGGGCCTAGTTTTTGGACTGGGGGCTTATATTGCAAGGATACTCCAAAAAGGCGAAAAATCCTGCTATACCTTATTTTCGAGAAAGGGCTTATTTTTGGGGAAATACGATAGCAGACCGTGCCATCGTTTCCTTTTATATGAATGGGCAGTAGAGGGCGCTAACAACTGGTGAAGCGCAATCACTAGTAACCATAGTTGAGTTCATTCCTACCCGTCCTATTGTCTAATATTAGAAATATGGCGGCAAAAGTCCTTTAATCCGGCATCAATGGATCCTGAGTTCCAGAATAAAGGAATTTTGGAATATTCTGTATTATTATTGGTATCGGTAATTATTGGCATATATGAAAGTAATCCAAGTTCTACAATAAAGGGCCGCCATAGACTGACGCCGCCCGAGTCGCGGTTCTCATGTTTCTTCTCCGACCTTTGATATGTTACAGGCTCAGCTGAATGTGGATTCCGGGTTCTCTATGACAGCGGATCTGGCAGCCGGCCTTCTCCTCTAGTGGCCACTGCTGGGACAATAAGTGAGATCGCGTAGATTAACCTTTTCACTACCAAGAATGTATATAATCTATCCTGATGTTGTTGCGTATAAAATATTAAAGGGTTATTTCTAAAATCACAGGTTATCCCCACAGGATGTGATCGGCGGAGTGGAGATGCGCATGTGTGAAGCCCCCCGCGTCGGCACCCTGCCGCTCGGATCTGGATCCGCGGTGGCTCGAGGGGTCACCGGACCCGAGGGGTCGGGGTCACACGGCCACCCGTAATAAAGGGGGTATTTACAGGGGAAGGTGTGGAAGGTTCGTGACGCCACCCGTGGTGCGTGGTAAGATGGAGTACAACCGCTGCGATTGGGAGTACCTGGTGGCGATGGTGCGGGCAGCCAGGTGTTTAACCCCTCCACGGGTAGGGGGGATGCCCCGGGACTCGGTGATGGTGTCGCGGGCGGAGGAGGGGACCCTGCGCTCACCCACTGCTAGGGTCCGGCTGCTGCTCGGTGGTGGCTCGAGCGGTGAGCCGGATCCCGGGGACTCGAGCGGCGTTCCTCGCCCGTGAGTGAAAAGGGGGAATATTTGTGGTTTAGGGATATTGTCCGTGACGCCACCCACGGTTGTGGTGAGGTTGTGACACCACCGCTGCTCTGGACGGGGATCCCGGGAGCGGTGACAGGGAGCAGCTTGGATGTTGGTTCTCCCCTCCGTGGGTAGGGGGTTGGTTGTCCCGGGGCCCGGTGATGGGGTAGGGATGGTTGGCAGGCGGGTTACGGGGCCTGGCGAGGTGCAGGGTCGCGGGGGCAGCGCTGTGCCGCACGGCACGGTGGTACTCACTCGGCCAATGACGAATGCAAAGTCTCCGGTAAAACACACGGCTGGATGGACGGGTCCCACAGACGGCTGCGGTGTTTCTCCTCCCGGCAGGTTGATGGTGACTGCCTTTCCCTGCACCTGTGTAGTGTATATGGTTCCAATGGCTTCCCACCGGTAACCCGCTCCCTAGCTTGGATGGGTGCTGAAGGAGCCCCTTTTGCCCGCAGGCTCTGGCCCTGGGAACTGTAGCCTTGGCAGTGACTGTGTTTCCCTTCACGGTTTGAGCTGTTGCCTTCAATCGGGTCTTGGCTGCTGGGAAACCCCGGAGGTTCCCTTCGCTAACGGATTTGAACGGTTTTACGGCGACTCCTAGACTGGTTGGGGTCCGTAGGCCCTGCCGGATGGTGCTGGCTTCTTTTTACTCTCCGATCCGGTACCGCCGGGCCACCGCCCGTCCACGGTCCTTACAGTTTGCTCCAATTAGCCTCTCCTGCAGACGGTCACCACCGTCTACCAACCTTGCTGCTTGTGCCCGGGCCACACACCCGGACACTGTCAGTCTGCTCTCCTACCACTTCACTCTTCAACCTCCCAAACTAATCTGACTCCTTTTCCCGCCTCCAGGACTGTGAACTCCTCGGTGGGCGGGACCAACCACCTGGCCCACCCCCTGGTGTGGACATCAGCCCCTGGAGGAAGGCAACAAGGGTTTTGTGTTTGGCTTCGGTGTGCCTGACCGGGGTGTGGGGTGTGTTGGTGTTGTTCCTGTGAAGACCTGGCTTGTCCAGGGCGCCACAATGGTGTCGGGGAGGTGCCGTCGGGACGGTAAGGGTTAATTGCGTACTCAGTCCAATAACGCTGACGCTAACAACTGCGGTAAACCAAAGTTCTTGATGTCACTGCAGCAGGGAGGGAGCACGCCTTGATCCCGTGCCCGTTGGTGTTGCTTGTTAGCCTGTGACCTTGGCACCTCTTTTCTGTAGTTGGTCCCTTTTTAGCATGGAACTAAACGGGTCTCGCTCCCCAGTATGGCTAACTGGATGAGCTTGCTCTCAGGGTTCACGCTTGGGATTTTCTGGTCTGTGTAGTGGGAAAGTCCTATCCCCCTCGTTGCGCTAGTACCCCCGATTTTGGAGCAGGTGGAGAACGGATCTTGAAGGCTTTGTCCTCGTTGGGTAAATTACCAGGACGCCTGAAGCTACTTCCTAGCCTAGGGTCCACATACCCCGTCGTGCTCTGGCCCCTGCCCGGTGATGGCACAAGGCCGCCGGCTGCCCTGCTCGACAGTCCGTGCCCCTTGTCACGGTCCCCTGCGACCGGGGTCCAGCTCCTACCAGGCCCAAACCAACGTCTGCCACCTAATAACCCAAGGAGCCCAGCTCCTGACCTCTCCTCTCGAGAGTCACCACACAACTAACTGTCTCCTGACACTCCTGACCCCCCCCTTTACCAACCCCCCAAGTGGGTGACCCTATTCCCTTCAGGCTGTCCATTGGTGTATCTGGTGGGTGTGGTGCAGAGTGTTCCTAGGATTTTGATTAGCTTGTTCTTATCAACACCAAAGGTCAGGGACCCGTAACCAAGGAGGAGGTGGATACTGTGCAGAAGGGCAGATTGCACAATACCCTGTGACGACCTGATAGGCCAGGGCGTCACACATGCTCGGCCTCCATTCCATTCATGGTCAGTGGCACTGCCAAAGGTAGCCCAGACAGTGCTCAACTTTTTCCAGTGGCCTATAGACAATGAATGGAGCAGAGGCCGAGCATGGGGCTGCAGATCACAAATCCTGGGATTGATGGGGGTCCCATTGATCAGTAGGTTACCTACCCCCCTTCTCCTGTGGGTTAAGCATGACTTGTGGATTTAGGAATAACAAGGTTCCTGGTTCCCTGCTTCCAGCCTTCAGTGGATCCATTGTAGAATCGGGAGCTTTTCCTCATGTTATCACCCCCTTTTACCATTCGCAGATGATGCGAGTTCTCTGATTTGTCACAATTAAAGGTTAATTTATTATGGGGTTTTTTAGTCTAAAGGGCTGAGAAGCAGATCAGGTCTATATCTAAGGCCGCTTTCACACCTCCGGTGTTAGCAGAGCCGGCCAATCCGCCTCTAAAACCTATGCAATGGATGCGGCGACAAAACTGCATCCTTTGCATACATTTTTGACATGCGGCCAGTTCGGTTTTTGCCGCTTGCGGCAGGCTACTGAGCATGCGCAGTGGAAAAAAAATGCATGCGGTGTCCATAGGCATGCATTGCAAATCGCGCCGCATCGGCTGGATGCGGCGCGATTTTTTTTTTTTTTGCCAAACAAAAAAACGGGCCAGGCAACGTTCCATCCGGCTGCCGCATCGGCTAAATCGGACGGAACGCAAGCCCATGCGGCACAATCCGGCACTAATGAAAGTCTATGCAAAAAAAACGCAACCGGCGGCAAAAAAAAAAAAAACGGTTGCGGTTTTTCTGCAAAGCGCCGGATTGTGCCGCACAGGAAAAACCGGATGTGTGAAAGCAGCCTGATCCTCCCTTGTGTTGGGGAGGCCACATGTCTGCAACGTGCCGCAGATATTTAAGGCATCCGGATCGCTGACATTTTTGAGCTCGTCACTTTCTGCAGAATTTGTGAGAATACGTGTACACAGGAATAAGTGACCTGAGTGACCTCTGCATGTGACGCCCTGGGCCACAGATAGGGCCCCGCATAACACCAGACCCTCACAAGGTAACATCAGCCAACCACATTAAACCCTAGTCACCTCCCTCTGGGCTGTATGGACACACCAGGGGGTGGAGCCAGGTGGTTGGCCACGCCCACCGAGGAGTTCAGAGAGCCTGAGGCAGGAAACACAGTGCAGTTGAGTTCAGTTCAGTGTAGTCTGGCAGTCTAGTCCTGAAGTTCAAGTCTAGAGGCAGGCCTGGGTGTCAGGTCTGCAACTCACTGACAGGTGTGAGGGTCGGAGCCCTGGTACCTTTGGCTAGGAGGCATACGGAGGCCTCTACGTGCAGGGGCCGGAAAGACGACTCGGTGGTGGAGTGGGACAGGGTAGTGGCCCGCCGGTACCGACCCGGGGAACCGACTCGGAAATCGGAGCACAAGAGGGGGTACTCAGACCCTGAAACGAGGTCTAGAAACTACTGGACTGAGTTAATTAACTGATTGCGGTCTGGACTTTAGGTCCTGGCCCACCCAAAGTCCCGACTGAAGACAACAGCCCAACGAGGGGGATAAGCAGCCACTGCCAAGGCTCAGAGATCCCACGGGCCAGCGTCTGCGGGCAAACGGGCTCTACAAGCCGGGGAGCGGACTCCTGACGCTGCAAGCGCAGGTAGTCCAACAACTCAAACAGGTGCAGGAGAAAGGCAGAGACCACCAACCGGGTGGGGGACCAGACTGCAGCCGGCTGCGGGCACAGACCACCATCATCTTGGTTTACCAGAGACTCGAGTGTTTCATTCTAATAGTGAGTACACCAGTGCCCTCCGGCCGCCCATCTCCCTGCACTGCCAAAGCACCCCCAACGGGTCCCGGGGCCAGCATCCCTGCCCACGGAGGGGTTAACAACTTGCTGCATACCATCTCCCCCGTGTGCGCCGTAACTGCAGCGGTGGTGTCCACGTTCACCACATCCCGTGGGTGGCGTCACGAACTTAAAACACGGCTCCGGCCGTACACCTACGTCCCCAAACCGCCAGCCTCTTTTTTGGTCGGAGTGACAGCAGGATCCCCGGGTCCGGAGACCCTCGAGCCAGCCACTGAAGGTCCGGACCCGAGCGGCTCGGTTGCAGCCGAGCACGGGGCGGCACACCCCCATCATAAACCTATATCTAGAGGAGGGGTCCATCAGACTCTGGTGGGGTCCAAATTTTGTGGATTTTTTTTCCTCTGCATTATTATTATTTTTATTTTATTATTATGAAAGGAGCTTAGATATAGGTTTTTGGTGCATATTATTATTAATTATGTAATAATAATGTGCACCCATAACTTTCTATTTCTGAGATCCTATATGCAATTATAATAATTATAATAATAATAATCATTAAAAAAAAAAATCTATTTTTAATTGCATATAGGAGCTCAGAAATAGAAAGTTCTGGGTGCACAATATTATTAAATAATTAATAATAATAATAATAATAATAATAATGTGCACTGAAAACCTATTTTTGAGCTCCTTTTATGCAAATAATAATATTTATAATATTAATACATGATATATACTATTTTGATTATTAATTGCATAAAGGAGCTCAGAAATAAAGTGCTGGGTGTATATTATTATTAAATGATAATGTATAAAAAATAATGTTCACCCAGCACTTTCTAATTATGAGCTCCTTTATGCAATTAATACTAAAATAGTAACAAAAATAATTAATATAATGTATTAATTTTATCAATTTATTTAATACATTATTATATTATTATTTACATAAAAGGAGCTCAAAAATAGAAAGTTAAGGGTGCACATTATTAAAATTATGTATTATATTTTATTAATATTTTCTTATTTTAATTGCATAAAGGAGCTCAGAAATAGAAAGTGCTGGGTGCACATTATTATTTAATAAAAATAATAATAATAATAACATAATTTATAATGTGCACCCAGCACTTTCTATTTCTGAGCTGCTTTATGCAACAATAATGTATAATAATATTAATAAATATGTAATATTAAATATTATTTTATTACTATTTTACTGTTAATTGCATAAAGGAGCTCATAAATAGAAAGCACTGGGTGCACATTATTATACAAAATATTATTATTATTCACTAATAATGTGCACCCAACAGTTTCTATTTCTGAGCTCTTTTATACAATCAACAATAATAAAAATAACTATTCATAAATGTTATTATTGCATAAAGGAGCTCAGAAATAGAAAGTGCTGAGGACACATTTCATAACGTGTCAGGTAGGAGAATGATATATATATATATATATATATATATATATATATATATATATATATATATATATATATATATATATATATATATATATATATATATATATATATATCTCAATTATAATAAATATATATATATATATATATTATAATAAATATATATTTATTTTATAATATAATATTTATTTATTTTTTCTAATTTTTTAATTGCCCTGGCAATGTTTTTTTTTTGTTTTTTTTTTTATCAAGCGGACGTGTGCATAGTGGACAGGTTGTCGTAGAACTTGGGTGGTGACGCGGATGCTGCGCCCACGAGGATCCCATTAGGACTCTTTCTTTATTAAGTCCGTCTCCTGGCAGTAAGGGGTTAATATGCAGGCAGGTAATGTGCGGCCTGCCAGTCCCAGAGCTGCCAGCTGGGAATTATCAGTTAGCTGTTATTGACCTTATCCTCTGCAGCAATGTCAATAATGACGACTTACGCCATCCAAACTTCCCGGTGCCCATTTACAGCTCACGGCGCGCCAGATCGCTGTATACCGCGCGCTAGGCTGCGGGACGCCATTACTATGCCCAACGAATAGGTGAGTGCAACTTTACTACTAAAGAGTCCTAGTTGGCTTTCATGGCACTGCTCATCCTAAGCCCTCCTGGTTCACGAATAGAATTCGAAAAGGACCAAACTGCGCAAACATTTGTGAATCGTGGCCGAAAAGAAGGGTGGGAAGAGGGACATCACACTGTACACCCATCACAGTCAGGAGAGGGGCGAGCTGTGGCTAGTGGAAGCATAAATTGGCTTGGTTCCCATAAAACAGTGTTTAGTTTTAAAACCATTTGACCTGTTCCTCTGTTATTCCTCCTGGAAATGTATAAACAGATTAACCCACGAGCGTTGCCCTTCCCTTGTTCCTAGTGTCGCACAGTATAAAGATACACACTACTGATTTGAGGAATACCCAGCCGTGAACTTATATAGTGATTTCCAGGAGGAACAGCAGAGGAATGGCATGGGTTTGAAAAATAAAAATGTATAAACAGATTAACACTCGAGCGTTATCCTTCCCTTGTTCCTAGTGTCGCACAGTATAAAAATACGTGCTGTTCACTGGAGGTATACCAAGCCGCCGACTTAAATATTCATTTCCAGGCGGAACAACAGAGGAATGGCACAGTTTTGAAAAATAAAAATGTATGAACAGATTAACACTGGAGCGTTACCCTTCCCTTGTTCCTAGTGTTGCACAGTGTAAAGATATGCGCTATTGACTTGAGGAATACCCAGCTTCTGACATATATAGTAATTTCCAGGAGGAACAACAGAGGAATGTCACGGCTTTGAGATATAAAAATGTATGAACAAATTAACACATGAGCGTTACCCTCCCCTTGTTCCTAATGTCGCACGGTGTAAAGATACGCACTATTGACTTGAGGAATACCCAGCCGTTGACTTGTATAGCAATTTCCAGGAGGAACAACAGAGGAATGACACTGTTCTGGGGGAAAATAAAAAATCCAAAATTACGTGGCAAACGGATTTCTCCTACAAAGCACCAAATCCACAGCGTGAACTGAAATGATCATATTGTGTTTCCCCGCTGCCACCACTAGGGGGAGCCGCAAAGTTATCGAGTTCTATAGGATGAGCCATATTTGTCTAAATGGCCCAATATTAAGTTTAGGAACCCAGAAAGGGAACCTGCCACTTTTTCTTTCTTCTTCCTTGTACCTCCTATCTCTTTTCACTCGACAGCGTTGTTTTTCGGCCGCGGTCTCCGGATCGGGTGTTGCGGGACCGCATTCCTCCGCGCCGGCCTCACGTCAGGCCACATTCCACGGTGGCTTCCTGGAAGCAGCCGACACAAAGGTTCTCTGTCTAGCAGAGGTCAGGTGCTTGCACATGTATATGGCAGCCATAACATTAAAGCCACCGGATGTGTAGCTCCTCCTCTCTGACCCCTGGAGGCCCGGACTCCACGAGATCTGGACGTGTCCTGTGGAATCTGGCCACGGATCCTGTGCGTGGTTCAAGGCGACCGCAAAATACCGTAAGTTCCCTACCCCCCCACCCGGTTTGTTGTATGCGCCCTCGTCGAACTATTGCTTCCAGTGAAGCCAATTAGTGTTCCCACATAGTTTGGTGTTATGGCCCCCACATAGTTTAGTGTTATGGCCCCCATACTGCCCCCCATACATTATGATGTCCCAGCAGTACATTCCTATTCACACAGTAATTTCCCCCACACGGTCAGCTCTGCTATAGGAAAACATTCACCATATATAGACTGGCTGCTCTTCATTTGCCGTATGCATCAATGAACCCTGGCCGGCCATCGCCCTGTTTAGTTTTTCGTTCTTGGTCCACTTTTGGTAGGACCTGACCACTTCATACTGAGAACCCCCAGAAGTCCTGCAGTTTACTGAGAAAACCCCACAAGACTCAACGAATACTGTAAGCACCCCACGAGACCCACCGTGTGCTAGCAGCACCCTACCAGACCCATCGTATGCTGGCATCATCGTATGAGGCCCGCTATGTGCTGGCAGAACTCTACTAGACCCGCCATGTGCCAACATTACCCTATGAGGCCCACCGTATGCCAGCATCACTCAACAAGGCCCGCCACATGCCAGCATCACCCTATGAGAACGGCTGAGTGCCCAGTGGCGCCACCTTACGAGGCTAGTAGTATGCCGGCATCATCGTACGAGGCCCGTCTTGTGCCGGCATCACCGTACGAGGCCCGTCTTGTGCCGACATCACCATACGATGCCCTTCTTGTGCCGGCATCACCATACGATGCCCTTCTTGTGCCGGCATCACGGTACGAGGCCCATCTTGTGCAGGCAGCACCGTACGAAGCCCGTCTTGTGCCGGCAGCACCGTACGAGGCCCGTCTTGTGCCGGCAGCACCGTACGAGGCCCGTCTTGTGCCGGCAGCACCGTACGAGGCCCGTCTTGTGCCGGCAGCACCGTACGAGGCCCGTCTTGTGCCGGCAGCACCGTACGAGGCCCGTCTTGTGCCGGCAGCACCGTACGAGGCCCGTCTTGTGCCGGCAGCACCGTACGAGGCCCGTCTTGTGCCGGCAGCACCGTACGAGGCCCGTCTTGTGCCGGCAGCACCGTACGAGGCCCGTCTTGTGCCGGCAGCACCGTACGAGGACCGTCTTGTGCCGGCAGCACCGTACGAGGCCCGTCTTGTGCCGGCAGCACCGTACGAGGACCGTCTTGTGCCGGCAGCACCGTACGAGGCCCGTCCTGTGCCGGCAGCACCGTACGAGGCCCGTCCTGTGCCGGCAGCACCGTACGAGGCCCGTCTTGTGCCGGCAGCACCGTACGAGGCCCGTCTTGTGCCGGCAGCACCGTACGAGGCCCGTCTTGTGCCGGCAGCACCGTACGAGGCCCGTCTTGTGCCGGCAGCACCGTACGAGGCCCGTCTTGTGCCGGCAGCACCGTACGAGGCCCGTCTTGTGCCGGCAGCACCGTACGAGGCCCGTCTTGTGCCGGCAGCACCGTACGAGGCCCGTCTTGTGCCGGCATCACCGTACGATGCCCGTCTTGTGCCAACATCACCGTACGATGCCCGTCTTGTGCCAACATCACCGTACGATGCCCTTCTTGTGCCGGCATCACCGTACGAGGCCCGTCTTGTGCCGGCAGCACCGTACGAGGCCCGCCTTGTGCCGGCAGCACCGTACGATGCCCGCCTTGTGCCGGCAGCACCGTACGATGCCCGCCTTGTGCCGGCAGCACCGTACGAGGCCCGCCTTGTGCCGGCAGCACCGTACGAGGCCCGCCTTGTGCCGGCAGCACCGTACGTGGCCCGCCTTGTGCCGGCAGCACCGTACGAGGCCCGCCTTGTGCCGGCAGCACCGTACGAGGCCCGCCTTGTGCCGGCAGCACCGTACGAGGCCCGCCTTGTGCCGGCAGCTCCCTGCGAGGCCCGCCTTGTGCCGGCAGCTCCCTGCGAGGCCCGCCATGTGCCCGCTGCACCCCACAAGGCTTGTCGTATAGTGGTATCACCCTACAAGGCCCACCATGTGCCGGCATCACCGTATAATTAGTGTTATAACGACAGAGGTTTTAATGTTCAGGCTGTTGACTGTTCCGGGTATGTGGTGCACACTCTCTCCTCCTCTGCCCGCTCCTCTGTAGTCTCTTTATGTCTCTGCTGCCTGTGATATTCATGGGGTATGAAGTGCCCTTGTGCAGTGAGAGTTTATTGAGGAGGAAGTGGAGTTTCTCCCCGGCAGGGAGGAGCGTGCATTGTGTGTGGAGCACAGCAGAATGGGAGGCTCGGGTTAGGACGCAGCAGAAATCCAACATTTCGCTTTAACCCCCCCAAAACCCCGCGACCTCCAGCACCGACCCCTCCGGAGCTCACCTTTTACTCATTTCCTTATTTCTCTCTTGACTTCTCCAAACTTTGGAGAGACGCAGCTCACAAATGTATCCGACCAGAGGGAAGAGGGCAGCAGGTGAGTCCAGTCCAGATGTAGCAGAGCGGAGTGTGTCGGGCAGGGTGTGTGTGAGATGATCGGATGTAGCAGAGCCGATGTGGTGTTTATCTACTGCATTTTATTTTAACCGTCTTCACTATTTTCAAGATCTTTTTGCTTTTAGTGAGTTTGGGCCATTTTGGATCATATCTAGATGCTAAAATCCCGTGTAGACCTAATACTTCTCACAGCTGAGGATTTGTTACAATTGCACCTACTTTAGATAATCTTCAGTGAGCAAATCTGCCTCCTGCCCTGACCATTTCTCATCATTTTCAAGATCTCTGCTTGCTCTTTGTGAGGGTTTACATTCAGAGCTCGGACTGGCCCACAGGAGGGCTGGAGAATCCCCCGGTGGGCCCCTCTGCAGTAGAAATGTCACTTACCTCGGTCCCAGCATAATCAATAGTTGGCACGATACACTTGTTTCACTATGTAGCGATAAAGAAAGAATCTCAGGAGTCATTTTACAATATGTGAATGTAACATTTGCCTTTAGTGGGTCAGTGGCCCCCAGAGTCATATTACTGGTCTGCCCCAGTATGACACTGGTTACAATGGCATCCAGTGTAAATAATCTATGAGCTGCATTCACCAGCAGCACAAATCTCTCTCCTGACCTAATAAAATGTAACAATCTATGTGCAAGGTTACATTGTATCAGTGTAGAGTCCAGGCTGGATACAATTGTAGCAAACCCTCAGCTGTGAGTAGTATTTCCCATTACAGGATTATACAAGTGCCTATGGTTCATGATTACTTACTAATCACATCTGCCCTAATAAAGGGGTCATCCAGGCAGAAGAAAGAAAGGGTCTGCTTGGAGAAATAGCGCCCCCTTCCTTCATGGGTGGTTTCTGGTATTGCAGCCTCATATTGCATTACTGCTGAGTTATATATATTCTATACATGTCTGCTGCCAGGTGAATGTGTAACCCGCACACCATCCACTATAGCACTGTGTGCCGGGGTGTCAGCTGTGAGATATTCTAGAGATCATGGAGCATTGGAGCTTCTATACCTGGCGTCAATCACGGGAATTTATTAAAAAGAATAAAATTATCCCCTTTACATCACGGGAGATAACTTGGTTTCTTTGCTTTTCTTTTTTTCTCTTTCTTAGTCTATTTCTTTCTCTTTCTCTCTCTTTTTCTTTCTATTTCTTTCTTTTTTGATTCCTTTCTTTTTTCTTTGTCTTTTTCCTTCTGTTCATCTTTCTTTCCATATTTTTCTTTAATTTTTTTTCTTTCTTTTCTTCTTCTTGCCTTCTTATCCTCCTTTTCGTCTTTCCCTCCTTTTCTTCTTTCCCTCTTTCCTTTTTTTCCCCTTCTTTTCTTCCTTCCTTCCGTTCTTGTTTCCTCCTTTCTTTTTCTTGTTTCCTTCTTTCCTTCTGTGATTGGTACCTTCTTTTCATCTTTCCCGCTTTTCGTCTTTCCCTCCTTCCTTCCTTCCTGTTCTTCCTTCTTTTTTGTTTCCTTTCCTTTTCTTGTTTCATTCTTCCTTCATTCTTCCTTCTGTCAGTCTTCCTTCTTTCTGTCTTTCTATCTGTCTTTCCTTCTATCTTTCTTTCCTTCTTTTAATTTTCTTTGTCTCTTTTTTCTATCTTTCTTTCCATCTTTGTTTTTTTTTTCTCCTTTCCCTCTTTTCTCCCTTTCCCTCTTTTCTCCCTTTCCCTCTTTTTTCTCTTTCCCTCTTTTTTCTCTTTCCCTCTTTTTTCTCTTTCCCTCTTTTTTCTCTTTCCCTCTTTTTTCTCTTTCCCTCTTTTTTCTCTTTCCCTCTTTTTTTCTCTTTCCCTCTTTTTTTCTCTTTCCCTCTTTTCTCCCTTTCCCTCTTTTCTCCCTTTCCCTCTCTTCTCCCTTTCCCTCTCTTCTCCCTTTCCCTCTCTCCTCCCTTTCCCTCTCTCCTCCCTTTTCCTCTCTCCTCCCTTTCCCTCTCTTCTCCCTTTCCCTCTTTTTCTCCCTTTCCCTCTTTTTCTCCCTTTCCCTCTAGTCTCCCTTTCCCTCTGTCTCCCTTTCCCTCTGTCTCCCTTTTCCCTCTGTCTCCCTTTTCCCTCTGTCTCCCTTTCCCTCTTTGTCTCCCTTTCCCTCTTTGTCTCCCTTTCCCTCTTTGTCTCCCTTTCCCTCTCTTCTCCCTTTCCCTCTTTTTCTCCCTTTCCCTCTTTTTCTCCCTTTCCCTCTTTTTCTCCCTTTCCCTCTTTTTCTCCCTTTCCCTCTTTTTTTCTCTTTCCCTCTTTTCTCCCTTTCCCTCTTTTCTCCCTTTCCCTCTCTTCTCCCTTTCCCTCTCTTCTCCCTTTCCCTCTCTCCTCCCTTTCCCTCTCTCCTCCCTTTCCCTCTCTTCTCCCTTTCCCTCTCTTCTCCCTTTCCCTCTTTTTCTCCCTTTCCCTCTTTTTCTCCCTTTCCCTCTAGTCTCCCTTTCCCTCTGTCTCCCTTTTCCCTCTGTCTCCCTTTTCCCTCTGTCTCCCTTTCCCTCTTTGTCTCCCTTTCCCTCTTTGTCTCCCTTTCCCTCTTTGTCTCCCTTTCCCTCTCTTCTCCCTTTCCCTCTTTTTCTCCCTTTCCCTCTTTTTCTCCCTTTCCCTCTTTTTCTCCCTTTCCCTCTTTTTCTCCCTTTCCCTCTCTTCTCCCTTTCCCTCTCTTCTCCCTTTCCCTCTCTTCTCCCTTTCCCTCTCTTCTCCCTTTCCCTCTTTGTCTCCCTTTCCCTCTTTGTCTCCCTTTCCCTCTTTGTCTCCCTTTCCCTCTTTGTCTCCCTTTCCCTCTTTGTCTCCCTTTCCCTCTCTTCTCCCTTTCCCTCTTTTTCTCCCTTTCCCTCTTTTTCTCCCTTTCCCTCTTTTTCTCCCTTTCCCTCTCTTCTCCCTTTCCCTCTCTTCTCCCTTTCCCTCTCTTCTCCCTTTCCCTCTCTTCTCCCTTTCCCTCTCTTCTCCCTTTCCCTCTTTTTCTCCCTTTCCCTCTTTTTCTCCCTTTCCCTCTTTTTCTCCCTTTCCCTCTCTTCTCCCTTTCCCTCTCTTCTCCCTTTCCCTCTTTTTCTCCCTTTCCCTCTTTGTCTCCCTTTCCCTCTTTGTCTCCCTTTCCCTCTTTGTCTCCCTTTCCCTCTTTTCCTTATTATTTCTTTCTCTCTTTCTCTCGCACGGTCCATCCTGTCATATTCCGTTCTGTATATATACCTGCTTCCTGGATAAGTGATGAGCTGCTCTCTATCTCTGCCTCTGGGTCTGTGTGATCTTGCTGTGTTTTTACACCGTGTGAACGTGGTGTAAAAATGACAACAGTTTTATAGATGATGTATGACGCGTCTGTGGGCACCAGAAAAGATTTCACTTTATAAAAGGGTTGTCCAGAATGTTAAAAGAAAAAAAAAAAAAGAAAGAAATAGCGCCACCTTCGCACATAGGCCGTGTCTGGTATTGCAGATCATCCATTTTCACCTGAATTGAGCGGAGTTACTCTCCCTGTATTCTGTACATTCCCTATTCTGCTTGTGTAATGCTCACAGGGGTACAGAGCTGAGGTATGGGGGGCTGTTTGTCAGGTCACACTCTGTATAGCGCTGCCTTAGCTTTGACATGGAGCGAACAATATAAACAGCTTTTACAGGGCATCTATTATGTCTGCACAGAGCATAGAGACGTGGCCCTTTAAGATGTTTACTCCATTACTGCTCGCCTACAGGGAGGAAAGGTCACCCAGCCTGTTCCAGCTCCCGCTAGTGCCCGCAGGATGCAGCCGCCAGACACTGAAATATTCATGTATTCTGTGTCCCGGTGGTGAGGCCGGATCACAATCGATGGATCACCGGGAAGATCTGTCTGCTCCATCTACACACTCCATTCAGAAAATGAGGCTTGTCTCATATATAGAATATATACTTACAGTGGGAAAAAAAGTCATTAGTCGGCCCCCAATTGTGCAAGTTCTCCCACTTATAAAGATGAGATTTGCTTGTAAGTGACATCATAGGTGACCACAACTATGAGAGACAAAATGAGAAAACAAATCATGTTTTGGATCATTATCATGCTGAAAGACCCAACCACGTTTCATCTTCAATGCCCTTGCTGATGGAAGGAGGTTTGCACTCAAAATCTCACAATACATGGCCCCATTCATTCTTTCATGTACACGGATCAGTCGTCCTGGTCCCTTTGCAGAGAAACAGCCCCAAAGCATGATGTTGCCTCCCCCATGCTTCACAGTAGGTATGCTGTTATTTGGATGCAACTCAGTATTCTGTCTCCTCCAAACACAATGAGTTGTGTTTCTACCAAATAGTTCTACTTTGGTTTCATCAGACCATGTGATATTCTTCCAATACTCTTCTGGATAATCCATATGCTCTCTAGCAAACTTCAGATGGGCCCGGACATATACTGGCTTAAGCAGGGGAACACGTCTGGCAATGCAGGATCTGAGTCCCTGGCGGCGTAGTGTGTTACTGATTTATAGCCTTTGTTACGGTGGTCCCAGATCTATGCAGGTTATTCACTAGGTTCCCCCCATGTGGTTTGGGGATTTTTGCTCACCGTTCTTGTTATCATTTTGACCCATGGGGTAGATCTTGAGTGGAGCTCCAGATCGAGGGAGATTTTCAGTGGTCTTGTATGTCTTCCATTTTCATATTATTGCTCCCACAGTTTATTTCATCACACCAAGCTGCTTGCCTATTGCAGATTTAGTCATCCCAGCCTGGTGCAGGGCTACAATTTTGTTTCTGGTGTCCTTCGACAGCTCTTTGGTCTTCACCATAGTGGAGTTTGGAGTGTGACTGAGGTTGTGGACAGGTGTCCTATATACTGATAACAAGTTCAAACAGGAGCCATTATTACAGGTAATGAGTGGAGGCCAGAGGAGCCTCTTAAAGAAGAAGTTACAGGTCTGTGAGAGCCAGAAATCTTTCATGTTTGCAGGTGACTACAAAATACTTTTTTTTCCCCCATAATTTGCAAAAAACTCTTCCCAAATCAGACGCGGTGATTTTTTGGATTTGTTTTCTCATTTTGTCTCTCGTAGTTGTGGTCACCAATGATGTCAATTACAGGCAAATCTCATCTTTATAAGTGGGAGAACCTGCACAATTGGTGACTGACTAAATACTTTTCTTCCATACTGTGTGTGTGTGTGTGTGTGTGTGTATAGATATAATATATATTATATATACACTGTACTGTTCAAACATTTTGGGCAGGTGTGGAAAAAATACTGCAGAGTAAGAACACTTTTAATAATGGAGGTGTTAATAGTTTATTTTTAACAAAAGCAATTAACAATCAATATTTGGTGACCGCCCTTCACCTTCATCAGTTCTTCTGTCACAGATAGTTTTTGAAGGATCTTGGAAGGAGGTTGTTCCAAACATCTTAGAGAATCGACTCCAGATCCTCTGTGTATGAGGCTTGTGCAAACAATTCTGTCTTCTGATCCCAGACAGACTGGATGATGTGAGATTAGGGCTCTGTGGGGGCCGGATCATCACGCCCAGGGCTCTGTGGGGGCCGGATCATCACGCCCAGGGCTCTGTGGGGGCCGGATGATTTTCAGAGCTCTGTGGGGGCTGGATCATTACCTCCATGGGTCCTGATTGGTTCCAAATTTATTCTGCAGCAGGACTATGACCCCAAGCATCCAACCAATGTCAGTATGAATAAGTGACTCCCGAAAACGATGATCCAGCCCAGCCCCCACAGAGCCTTACAGGCAGAAGAGAAGGTGAGCTGTGCTATCTACTGTATACATAGGTGTTATCAGTTTCTGTCCAGGAGGAGGAGGTGAGCCATGATATCACCTATTGTGAATGGTGGATTCTGTCTTATCTACTGTATATAGAGGTGTTATCAGTCATTGTACAGGAGGAGGAGGTGAGCTGTGATATCACCTATTGTAAATGGTGGATTCTGTCTTATCTACTGTATATACATGTGTTATCAGTCATTGTACAAAAGTAAGATGAGGTGAGCTGTGATATTGCCTATGGTGGATCTTGTGTTTTATACTGTATATAGAGGTGGTATCTGGAGGAGGAGGTAAGCTGTGACATCACTTATTGTGAATGGTGAATCCTGTGTTATATACTGTATATAGAGGTGGTATCAGGAGGAGGAGGTGAGTTGTGACATCACTTATTGTGAATGGTGAATCCTGTGTTATATGCTGTATATAGAGGTGGCATCAGGAGGAGGTGGTGAGCTGTGACATCACCTACTGTGAATGGTGGATTCTGTGTTTATCATCTGTATATAGAGGTGTTATAAGTCATTGTAATCCTGCCTCTGATAATAAGTGTGCCAAAAATTCCTTCTGGATATATGATTCTTAAAAAAATTCCAGAGGGCTGTGGAGAAAATTGCAAGGGTACTAATTTATATTTTAGTAAAGATCGTGATATGGGAAAAAATATGTAACACAAAAACCAAAGGCAGCTCACTGATGGCGCATTGCCTTTAGAGTGAAGACCTCATTGGAGATATTGATTGTGAAGTGTTGGTGTCTGGTGTGAGGCCGTGCACTATATATATTATATATGATAGTGAGAGTCCTGCCTGTGATCTGCGCTCGCTGACTGCTCTCCGTCTCTTCGCTCTGGGAGCTCGGAGCTTCCTGCACAGCTGGACTGGAAAATGTGTTTTTATGAACTAAAAATACCAACTTTGAAGCCAAAATGTGTTTACGGAATAATAAAACGAAAATTGGAATATTTGGTTTGGTTTTTTTTCTAAATTCCTCATTTTTACTGAAAATGTGAAATTGTAATAATGCCCCCATAGTGATGGCCGGGGTGCCCCCATAGTGATAGGCTGCACCGTGTGATTGCCGGGTGCCCCCATAGTGATAGGCTGCACCGTGTGATGGCCGGGGTGCCCCCATAGTGATAGGCTGTACAGTGTAATGGCCGGGGTGCCCCCATAGTGATAGGCTGTACCGTGTGATGGCCGGGGTGCCCCCATAGTGATAGGCTGCACCGTGTGATTGCCGGGTGCCCCCATAGTGATAGGCTGCACCGTGTGATGGCCGGGGTGCCCCCATAGTGATAGGCTGCACCGTGTGATGGCCGGGGTGCCCCCATAGTGATAGGCTGTACCGTGTGATGGCCGGGGTGCCCCCATAGTGATAGGCTGTACCGTGTGATGGCCGGGGTGCCCCCATAGTGATAGGCTGTACCGTGTGATGGCCGGGGTGCCCCCATAGTGATAGGCTGCACCGTGTGATGGCCGGGGTGCCCCCATAGTGATAGGCTGTACCGTGTGATGGCCGGGGTGCCCCCATAGTGATAGGCTGTACAGTGTAATGGCCGGGGTGCCCCCATAGTGATAGGCTGTACCGTGTGATGGCCGGGGTGCCCCCATAGTGATAGGCTGTACAGTGTAATGGCCGGGGTGCCCCCATAGTGATAGGCTGTACAGTGTAATGGCCGGGGTGCCCCCATAGTGATAGGCTGTACCGTGTGATGGCCGGGGTGCCCCCATAGTGATAGGCTGTACAGTGTAATGGCCGGGGTGCCCCCATAGTGATAGGCTGTGCAGTGTAATGGCCGGGGTGCCCCCATAGTGATAGGCTGTACCGTGTGATGGCCGGGGTGCCACCATATTGTACCGTGTGATGGACAGGGTGCCCCCATAGTGATAGGCTGTACTGTGTGATGGCCGGGGTGCCCCCATAGTGATAGGCTGTACCGTGTGATGGCCGGGGTGCCCCCATAGTGATAGGCTGTACCGTGTGATGGCCGGGGTGCCGCCATAGTGTACCGTGTGATGGACAGGGTGCCCCCATAGTGATAGGCTGTACCGTGTGATGGACGGGGTTCCCCCATAGTGATAGGCTGTACCGTGTGATGGACGGGGTGCCCCCATAGTGATAGGCTGTACCATGTGATGGACGGGGTGCCCCCATAGTGATAGGCTGCACCGTGTGATTGCCGGGGTGCCCCCATAGTGATAGGCTGTACCGTGTGATGGCTGGGGTGCCCCCATAGTGATAGGCTATACCGTGTGATGGACGGGGTGCCCCCATAGTGATAGGCTGCACCGTGTGATGGCCGGGGTGCCCCCATAGTGATAGGCTGTACAGTGTAATGGCCGGGGTGCCCCCATAGTGATAGGCTGTACCGTGTGATGGCCGGGGTGCCCCCATAGTGATAGGCTGTACAGTGTAATGGCCGGGGTGCCCCCATAGTGATAGGCTGTGCAGTGTAATGGCCGGGGTGCCCCCATAGTGATAGGCTGTACCGTGTGATGGCCGGGGTGCCCCCATAGTGATAGGCTGTACCGTGTGATGGCCGGGGTGCCACCATATTGTACCGTGTGATGGACAGGGTGCCCCCATAGTGATAGGCTGTACTGTGTGATGGCCGGGGTGCCCCCATAGTGATAGGCTGTGCCGTGTGATGGCTGGGGTGCCCCCATAGTGATAGGCTGTACCGTGTGATGGCCGGAGTGCCCCCATAGTGATAGGCTGTACCGTGTGATGGCCGGGGTGCCGCCATAGTGTACCGTGTGATGGACAGGGTGCCCCCATAGTGATAGGCTGTACCGTGTGATGGACGGGGTGCCCCCATAGTGATAGGCTGTACCGTGTGATGGCTGGGGTGCCCCCATAGTGATAGGCTGTACCGTGTGATGGCCGGGGTGCCCCCATAGTGATAGGCTGCACCGTGTGATGGCCGGGGTGCCCCCATAGTGATAGGCTGCACCGTGTGATGTCCGGGGTGCCCCCTTAGTGATAGGCTATACCATGTGATGGACGGGGTGCCCCCATAGTAATAGGCTGTACCGTGTGATGGACGGGGTGCCCCCATAGTGATAGGCTGTACCGTGTGATGGACGGGGTGCCCCCATAGTGATAGGCTGTTCCGTGTGATGGACGGGGTGCCCCCATAGTGATAGGCTTTACCGTGTGATGGACGGGGTGCCCCCATACTGATAAGCTATACCGTGTGATGGACGGGGTGCCCCCATAGTGATAGGCTGCACCGTGTGATGGCCGGGGTGCCCCCATAGTAATAGGCTATACTGTGTGATGGCCGGGGTGCTCCCATAGTGATAGGCTGTACTGTGTGATGGCCGGGGTGCCCCCATAGTGATAGACTGTGTCGCGGGCGGAGGAGGGGACGCCGCGCTCTCCCACTGCTCGGGTCCGGCTGCCGCGGCTGCTGCGACCTGCTGCTGCTCGGTGGCTCGAGCGATGGGACGGATCCCGGGGACTCTAGCGGCGCTCCTCGCCCGTGAGTGAAAGGGGTTTGGTTGTTGGGATAGTTTATTGTCCGTGACGCCACCCACAGTTGTGGTGATTGAGTGTACACCACCACTGCTCTGGCTGGGGAACCCGGGAGTGATGGTATGGAGCAGCCAGTTGTTGTTTTGCCCCTCCGTGGGTAGGGGTTGGTGATCCCGGGGCCCAGTGATGGAATTGGGATGAAGGACAGGCGGGTATGGGGCCTGTGGAGGTGCAGGGGCAGCGCTGTGCCGCACGGCACGGAGGTACTCACTCAGCCAGTAAACACGACACAGTTCTCGGTAAACAAACGGCTGGTTGGACGGGTCCCTTGGACGGCTACGGTGCTGATGATCCCTGCAGTTGACGGTGACGGTCTCTTCCCTGCACCTATGTGTAGTTGTTTGGTAGCGATGGGTTCCCACCGGTAACCCGCTCCCCAGCTTGGATATGAGCCGGAGGAGCCCCTCTCTTGCCCGCAGGCGCTGGCCCTGGGAAACTGGTGCCTTGGCGGTGGCGGTGTCACCCCTCAATGGTTGGACTGTTGCCTTCAATCGGGACTTGGCTGTTGGGAGACAGTCGTCCCCTTCACTGACGGATTTGGCAAATTATGGCGACTCCTAGCCTTGTCGGGATCCGAAAGGCCCCTGCCCTGGTGCTGACTGTTCTTTGTATACCGCTCCGGTACCGCCGGGTCACCACCCGTCTGCGGTCCTTTAGGCAACCTCCGAGCAATCTCTCCTGCAGACGATCACCGCTGTCTGCCAACCTTGCTGTCTCAGTCCGGGGCACACACCCGGACCAACTTCAGGCTTCTTGCTGTCACTACTCTCACATTCCTCCTTCTCTTACTCTCCCTGTTTACTCCTTCACTTCCCTGACTGATCTGCCTGGTTTTCCCACCTCCAGAGCTGTGAACTCCTCGGCGGGCGGAGCCAACCGCCTGGCCCACCCCCTGGTGTGGACACCAGCCCCTGGAGGAAGGCAACAAGGATTTCTGTTTTGACCTAGTGTGTACCTGCAGGGGATGTGGGGTGCGTGTGGTGTTATGACCTGTGACCCCTGGCTTGCCCAGGGCATCACAGCTGCACCGTGTGATGGCCGGGGTGCCCCCATAGTAATAGGCTATACTGTGTGATGGCCGGGGTGCCCCCATAGTGATAGGCTGCACCGTGTGATGGCCGGGGTGCCCCCATAGTGATAGGCTGCACCGTGTGATGGCCGGGGTGCCCCCATAGTGATAGGCTGTACCGTGTGATGGCCGGGGTGCCCCCATAGTGATAGGCTGTTCCGTGTAATGGACGGGGTGCCCCCATAGTGATAGGCTATACCGTGTAATGGCCGGGGTGCCCCTATAGTGATAGGCTATACCGTGTGATGGACGGGGTGCCCCCATAGTGATAGGCTGTATCGTGTGATGGCCGGGGTGCCCCCATAGTGATCGGCTATACCGTGTGATGGCCGGGGTGCCCCCATAGTGATCGGCTATACCGTGTGATGGACGGGGTGCCCCCATAGTGATAGGCTGTACCATGCAAAGCATATATTTTGGCCGTATTCAGTGGCTCCCTAACAGAAAGTGACGTGCGTGGTCCGGAGTGTACTCGTATGTCACTTCATGTCCCACCACGGATTCCTGTTAACTAGGGTCAACGGGAGACGAGGCCTAGATAGGAAAGCCATATTGTTGCCATAACAACCAGTCAGAATCCATCTTTCTTTACATAAGGGGTTGTGTTCATACATAAAGCCCAGTGTATATTCCCGCTGTTACACAGAGCATATGATAGATCGAGGCGGAGTTTCTGGCGCACGGTCACCATTTTTCGCTCAGACATCTGCACAGACCTGACACCGCCTGATAATGGTCACCACACCAAAGCTCAAGCTAAAATAAAGGAGTTGTCTTTGTGAGAGAACCCCCTAGGGAAGAGTCGACCATCGATCAACTGATTGTCGGGGGTCCACCTTCTGTAGCCACGTCTAGACACGCGTTACTTGCTGAAATGGAATATTACATGATGACCATTCAAAAATGGATAGCCCAGGTTTCACTGGGTTCATAGAGGTGATCCTCATTGATGTCCATATGTCCGGCGGTGTATATCTAGTGGCAGGCCACGTGACTTTAATGTGGTCTATGAGTTGCTCCCCACCTAACATATGCCGTATACAGTATGTACAGCAGAAGTCGAGAGTATTTTATGGGGCAGCCTCATGACACTGGACTGTAACCGCTGTGATGGGACACAGTCTTGTGGTTTCTGGCCATAGAAGGTCACAGTATTTGGTTGAACAGAATGCTGCCTGACATCCATTGTTCCTGACATCCATTGTCAGTATATAGTGGTATAGGTAGCTTTTTTGCTGGATTATTCTCTCCCTTTGGGACCCAGCAGGAGCTCGCCTTCCACCCAGCTGTTATCATTAGCATTATCTTGGTGCTTAAACACCCCCTTCTTCCCTGGACTGGTGCTGGTGATATTTTCAGTTCATTCAAGCCTTGGTTGCAAGCAGGTGGCTTGTACTCCTCTGTGGTATCATTGCTGAAGCTTTGCTAAACATCTACCTGAGTCATGTGTGGATAAGTAGTTCATGCATTCTCCCCATGTGTGTCCTCCTTGTGTCATCAATAGTGTTTAGTGGGGTTGACAAAGAGCTCATCCCACCCATTCCCTATTTAGGACCAGCACTAGGGATAACTAGGGTCAGGTATCCAGCTCAGCACATACGTGCTGAACCTATCTAGGGTGGTGAGGGACCCCAGGGACCAGCACTAGGGATACCTAGGGTCAGGTATCCAGCTCAGCACATAGGTGTGGAACCTATCTAGGGTGGTGAGGGACCACAAGGACCAGCAATAGGTTTGTTCAGGGGGTCACCATCTTCCCTTTCCCTTCCCTTTCGCTGTTCACTTGGTATTTCGCTGTACCTAGTGTGACAGATGGCTCTGATGGAAGCAGTTTAACCCCTTAGATGCCGTGGTGAACAGTGACTATAGCATCTAAACGGTTAGATAGGAAGGCCTGGTGATCACGCTCATTAGGGCCCCCTGATGGCAGTGGTAACACCATGGGTTGTTCATTGGCAGCTGGGGGCTACTCCTGGTATTAGGCCCATGGATTTTAATTTTTTTTTTGTAATTCCCTAATGTGAATGGGGCCTTATTTGGTATTTTTCCTCATTGACATGGCATTAGTCCACTATAAGGCCGTCACTACACCGCTACATGAGATGTGCCACCGCAGCATATAGCGACCTCCTACGGTATCTTGACAAGCAAGTGGCAAAAAGCCAGACTTTTTGTGACTTTCACCATTCACTTTTACAACATAGCAGGGGCACATAGCGGTCTTTGGGTTGTGGACAAAATATTTGTTTTGCCCCCCCCCCCCATTCTAAATAATCTAGTTATTTTAATTTTTAGTTTTTTGATCAACTATGCTTAGAAATAGATTCCTGTTTTGGGGTGCAATTTGGAAAAGCGTCACCCGATTGAGCCACGTGTGTCGCCCAGGGAAGGGGGTACTCGGTCCCGGGCGGTAACAGATGGGAATGTCACTCTGATGGCCGTTGCCTGGTTCCGTGCCCTTGGCCCCTTTTTGTAAGGGGGGTATATTTACAGGGGTGAATAGAGTTAATGTCATGTGATGCCACCTGCGGGTTACAGTTAAGGATAGAGACCGCCGCTGCTAAATGTGGGTACTCCCAGAGCTGGTGGGGATTGCAGCAATGGTGTTAGGTCCTCCACAGGTAGAGCCGTGCCTGGGAGATGAGGGATAATAATGGAGACCACACCAGGTTGTCTTTAACAGTCTCTACTCACTTGGACACAGGGATTGCTGGTTCAGGTCCCAGGAGTATCAGTGCCAATGTAGTGACCCAAGTTGTTCTGTCCTTGGCACTCTCTGTTGGTTGAGTCCCCGTAGCATGGAGCGTTTGGGGCCCGACTGTCCCTTTTGGGGTACAGTCTCCTTCTCCGTACCGCGGGCAGTGCGGACCCTGCGGGGAGGTAAGTGTCCGAAACCCGATCCTAGTTTACTGCTGATGCCGCCGGATTATTTAGTTCGGTGAAGTCCGTGAAGATGTCCTCACCAGGCAGGTATTTATCAAGTGGTGTAGAACTGGCGCCTGATCTAGGGCCCTGTGCCCCGTGCGTGCTCCGGTCCCAGCGGTATCTCTGTTACCTGTGCTGGCGACCTCTCTCCTGTGCCCCCGGGGTCACCGCTGCACGGACCCAGCTCAGGCACGTCCGCACACCTCTCCTGTGTGTTGTCTCGACTCTCTGACCGCTCCCACTAGGCTGGCTAATCCCAGGGACTCCTTCCTTTCCATGGCGACCATCCCCGTACATGGTTAACCCTCTATGCCCGGTGTGGAGTGGAGAACTAGGATTTTGGTTGTGCTTTGGTGGTATCGGCACTGGTACTCCAGGTCCCAGGGAGCAGGTCCTGCATCCCCAAGAGAATGCAGTTCCTTGTAGTGCCCTGAGTGGCTCAGGGGCGCTACACAGGTTTTTGTGGCACATTGCAGTGAATGGTTGGGAGACAATGAGGGAGAACTGAATGAAGCCAAGATCCCAAAAGGACTGAGCCGTAGCTGTTTGGGTTCGTAGGATTGTTGTCATAAGAGAGGTCGGGGGTAGTGGGAAAATGCAGCTCCTAAGCTTACATTTAGACTAGGGGGCCCTGTGCTATCCCTATTCTCAGAGATACCCCTAATGGTGGGGCTGTCGTGGTCTCCTTCCTTGCCCTGCTCCTGACCAGCCCTGATTTTATACCCCCTCCTCCAGTGGGGGCTGTGACAGGAGTGTGAATTAACCCACAACAATAGACCAACAGTCTCAGAGATATCCCTAATGGGGGAGATGCCTGAGTCTCCTTCCTGGCCCAGCTCCTGATCAGCCCTAATCTTATACCTTCACCTCCTACCCTAGGGGATGCCAGGACAGGAGTGTGATTTAACCCACAGGAATAGACAAACTGGGATAACCAAATGTCTGTCACACAGTACACACACAGAGGTATAGGAAAAACAGAGGGTAGGAGGAAAATAAGAGCAGGGAGGAAACAACAATACGGCAAGTTACTCTACAACAACACCAAGCATAAAGCAACTCTTTCTCCAGCAAGTCTGGAACATCACAACTAAAAGACCAACACAGTAGAAAGTATAGTTGACATAGGTAGAAGATTTCCTCCAGCCTAAAAATGAGAGGAACAGAGGTGATTGGTCTCCTTTATAACGTGATTAAAGAAGCCTAAGGAGCAGGCTAGCAGTAGTTAAGTCTTGCTTCCCTGGCTATGAATGAGCAGACCGCAGGTCGACACCTGAGTTTGCCTGAGTTGACGAGAAACACCAGAGAAACCATCGGACGGAGTTTCATACTCTGTTCATATTGCAGTGTCTGATGATGTTGGAGAGTTTTGTGCAAAACTCCATGTGACAGTTGTGCTGGGAGTGTGCGCTGTGAGAGGGGCAGGTAGAGCTGCTCCATTCAGTGTATGGTTACAAAGCACACAGCAAGCATGCGGTAGTTCCCATGCACAGTACATCTAGGGGACTTTTGGGAGAATGCAGAACACTGTGTCATTGAATACATCTTGCTCTTGAGGAGCGCAGCTTTTGTTTTGTTTTTTGTTTTTTTGCATCACATAGATCTGAAATTTTTGCTTACAGTTATGAGATACTACATTCCCACGCTCATAATAAGAAGGGGTACGAGGCTGTGGTGCCATATTTAGTACTGGATAAATATAGCTGAGTAAATGGCTGGAAATTATTTGTTTATATGTGAAACAGATGATGTAATTTCGACAAAATGCACTTTGTGCTTCTGTCTTTTTGCTGCGCTAAAAGGTCGTCAGTAGGAAGCTTTAGTTTAGTAACTGTCTCTCTGACTCTCTCCCAGTCTCTGTCTCTATACCTGTCTGCTTCTGTCTCTATCTGTCTCTGTCTGTCTCTGTATCTGTCTCTGTCTCTATCAGTGTCTGTCTCTGGTTGTCTCTGTATTCATCTCTGTCTGTCTTTCTATCTCTGTCTGTCTTTCTATCTCTGTCTGTCTCTATTGCTATGTGTGTCTGTCTCTCCCTGTCTGTCTATTTCGCGATCTGTCTGTCTCTGTCCCTGTCTGTCTCTGTCCCTGTGTGCCTCTGTCCCTGTGTGCCTCTGTCCCTGTGTGCCTCTGTCCCTGTGTGCCTCTGTCCCTGTGTGCCTCTGTCCCTGTGTGCCTCTTTCCCTGTGTGCCTCTTTCCCTGTGTGCCTCTTTCCCTGTGTGCCTCTTTCCCTGTGTGCCTCTTTCCCTGTGTGCCTCTTTCCCTGTGTGCCTCTTTCCCTGTGTGCCTCTTTCCCTGTGTGCCTCTTTCCCTGTGTGCCTCTTTCCCTGTGTGCCTCTTTCTCTGTGTGCCTCTTTCCCTGTGTGCCTCTTTCCCTGTGTGCCTCTGTCCCTGTGTGCCTCTGTCCCTGTGTGCCTCTGTCCCTGTGTGCCTCTGTCCCTGTGTGCCTCTGTCCCTGTGTGCCTCTGTCCCTGTGTGCCTCTGTCCCTGTGTGCCTCTTTCCCTGTGTGCCTCTTTCCCTGTGTGCCTCTTTCCCTGTGTGCCTCTTTCCCTGTGTGCCTCTTTCCCTGTGTGCCTCTTTCCCTGTGTGCCTCTTTCTCTGTGTGCCTCTTTCTCTGTGTGCCTCTTTCCCTGTGTGCCTCTTTCCCTGTGTGCCTCTGTCCCTGTGTGCCTCTGTCCCTGTGTGCCTCTGTCCCTGTGTGCCTCTGTCCCTGTGTGCCTCTGTCCCTGTGTGCCTCTGTCCCTTTGTGCCTCTTTCCCTGTGTGCCTCTTTCCCTGTGGGCCTCTTTCCCTGTCTGCCTCTTGAGGCACATGAAATATGTAATATAGGTTAGGACCCCCCTATTGAGATTTGCCGTGACGTTGGCAGGGGTGGCTCAAAGAATTGATCAATTATTTGCTAAAAATCTCTTTTTTTTTTTTTTTTTTTATTATAGTACAGTTGGAATAAATCTGTGAATTTTCACTTTTTATATGATGCATGCCAATTCAGATTGTGCTGGCTCCTTTGCCTCTTTCCCTGTCTGCCTCTTTCCCTGTCTGCCTCTTTCCCTGTCTGCCTCTTTCCCTGTCTGCCTCTTTCCCTGTCTGCCTCTTTCCCTGTCTGCCTCTTTCCCTGTCTGTTTGTCTCTTTCCCTGTCTGTTTGTCTCTTTCCCTGTCTGTTTGTCTCTTTCCCTGTCTGTTTGTCTCTTTCCCTGTCTGTTTGTCTCTTTCCCTGTCTGTTTGTCTCTTTCCCTGTCTGTTTGTCTCTTTCTCTGTCTGCCTCTGTCAGTGTGTCTCTTTCCCCGTGTGTCTTTCTGTCTGGCTTTTTTTTCCTATCTTTATCTGTCTGTCTCTGTCTTTCCCTGTGTGCCTCTTTGTCTGTCTGTCAGTCCATGTCCATCTCCCCGCCGACAGTATATTACCTCACACATAATCTTCTTATACTGTGACTGTCTTTTGTTCCTATAGCAACCAATCATACCTCATATTAATAACTTGTAGTTTCCAGCTCCATTCACTTTAATGGAGGCAGGTTTTTTGGAGAATTACTCTAAAGTTTTCCTTTCAAAACATAGTCTATGACGTTCCCTGGGTCACATGAGGCGTCTGTGCAAAATTTTGTGATTGTAAATGCGACGGTGCGGATTCCTTTAGTGGACACACACACACACACACACACATACACATACACACACATACTCAGATGTATATATTATATATTGGTTTTTTTTATTTTTTGGTGAGGCTTCAGCTTCCAAATACATTTAATTATCTTAAAATGTTTAAAGAGGAAGAAATAAGAAAAGGGAACACGGGAAAATAGAAGAGATGGGGAACTGTAATATAGAAGTGAGGTGATCAGTTCTTCATATATTTTGATGCTACCTCTTCCCATGTTGATGAGAATTACTATTTTTATCTTCGTAGTTTTTTTTTTTAATAAGTGTTCAAAATCTGTAAATACATGTTGTACCAAGTCATATCCTGTATTATACTCCAGAGCTGCACTCACTATTCTGCTGGTGCAGTCACTGTGTACATACATTACATTACTGATCCTGGGTTACCTCCTGTATTATACTCCAGAGCTGCACTCACTATTCTGCTGGTGCAGTCACTGTGTACATACATTACTGCTCCTGAGTTACATCCTATACCTATATCATGCTCCAGAATGACTAAGAATGTCACACAAGGAGTGCAGTAGATGGTGAGATATGGAGCCTGAAATTCAAAAGTTGAAAACATTGTTTCCCTTTTACTTGTTTAATTGTCAATGTATACAGTCTATAAAAAAAGTGAGTACACCCCTCTTTTTTTTTTTTTTTTTTTTTTTACATTTTTTATATCTTTTCATGGGACTACACTGAAGATCTGACCCTGTGATACAATGTGCAGTGTCAGTGCGCAGCTTGTATAACGGTAAATTTGGTGTCCTTTAAATAACTCAGAGGCCATGTGACTCATTAGTGTTACCAGGTCTCAGCTGTGAATGGGGGGCAGGGGTGTTACATTTGGGGTTATCTCTCACACACTCTCTCATACTGGTCACTGGAAGTTCATCATGGCTCCTCATGGCAAAGAATTCTCTGAGGATCTGAAAAAAGAATTGTTGCTCTACATAAAAATGGCCGAGGCTATAAGAAGATTGTCACCACCCTGACACTGAGCTGCAGCACGGTGGCCAAGACCATAAAGTGGTATAACCAGACAGGTTCCACTTAGAACAGACCTCGCCATGGCCGACCACAGAAGCTGAGTGCATGTCCTCCGCGTCATATCCAGAGGTCGTCTTTTCAGAAAAGTCGTATGAGTGCTGCCAGCATTACTGCAGAGGTTACAGGGGTGGGGGGGTCCACCTGTCAGTACTCAGACCATACGCCGCACACTGCTTCACATTGCTGTGCATGGCTGTCATCCCAGAAGGAAGCCTCTTCTAAACATCATGTACAAGATAGCCGCAAACAGTTTGGTGAGACAAGCAGACTGAGGACATGGATTACTGGAACCGTCCTGTGGTCTGATGAGACCAAGATAAATTTATTTGGTTCAGATGGTGTGAAGCGTGTGTGGCGGCAACCAGGTGAGGAGGACAAAGACAAGTGTGTCCTGCCTACAGTCAGGCATAGTGGGGGCTGCATGAGTGTTGCCAGCTGTGGGGAGCTACAGATAATTGAGGGAACCATGAATGCCAACATGTCCTGTCACATACTGAAGCAGAGCATGATCCTCTCCCTTCATATTCTAACATGATAATGAACCTAAACCCCTCCAAGACCACCACTACCTTGTTAAAGAAACTGAGGGTAAAGGTGCTGGACCGGCCGAGCGTCTCCAGACCTAAACCCTATGGAGCATCTGTGGGGTCTCCTCAAACTGAAGATGGAGGATTGCAAGATCTCTAACATCCACCAGATCCGTGATGTCATCATGGAGGATGGAAGAGGATCCAGCGGCTTCTGTGAAGCTCTAGTGACCTCCAAGCGCTAGAGAGAAGAGATAAGGCCATGCTGGAAAATAATGGTGGCCACACAAAATATTCACTCTTCGGGCATAATTTGGCCATTTTCACTTAGGGGTGTACTCACTTTTTCTGCCAGCGGTTTAGACATTAATGACTGTGTGAGTAATTAAGAGGACACCAAGTCTTCAGATCTTCAGTGTTGCCCCATGAAAAGATAGAATAAAATATAAACAAAAATGTAAGGGGTGTACTCACTTTTGTAATATACTGTATATACTATATATAATATAGTAGAGATTTACGTTGGCTCTCAGGCAGTCGGGCAGCATTCACACAGTTTATTACAAGGTCTTAACTGCTCACAAAAACAAAAATAAACTATCCTTGGCATAAAAGGTGCGATAAAACCACAATAGTCCCAGTATCGGGCACCGGAACAGGATTACAGTCCACATTCTGTCTCCCGGGTCCTGTCAGAGCGATCACCTCTTGCTCACACCCACACCAGGGTCTCTTCCCCCCCCCCCCCCCGTGCAACAGTCCAGGCCCTGCTCCTGACCCAGTTCTGTCAGCAACAAACTGTATCTGCAGCTCCAAAGCACACAGTGAAGGCCCCCAGTGCCAGAGGCAGCAAAACAACCCCAGTCATCTCTGACCTCCACCATGTTTGACTGTAGGTCCTGTGTTTTTTTCTCTATAGGCCTTATTCCGTTTTCGGTAAACATTAGAATGATGTGCTTTAGCAAAAAGCTCCATCTTGGTCTCATCTGTCCACAGGACGCTTTCACAGAACGATTTTGGTTACTCAGGTGCCTTTTGGCAGCCTGCAGTCTAGCTTTTTTTATGTCTCTGTGTCAGCAGTGGGGTCCTCCTGGGTCTCTTCTAAAGCATCTCATTTAATTTAGATGTGGAGGGATAGTTTGTGCTGAGACTGATGCCCCCTGAGTCTGCATGACAGCTTGAATTTCTTTGGAACTTGATTGGGGTGGTTTATCCACCATCCGGACTATCTTGCATTGCAACCTTTTCATCAATTTTTCTCCACATCTAGGGAGATTAGCTACAGCACCATGGGTTGTAAACTTCTTGATTTATGTTGCACACCATGGACAAAGGAACATCAAGAGCTCTGGAGATGGACAAAGGAACATAAAGATCTCTGGAGATGAACTTGTAACCTTGAGATTGTTGATATTTTTCAACAATTTTGGTCCTCAGACTTTCTCTTTTCCTCTTTCTGTTCTAAATGCTTAGTGTGGCACATAGAATTCAAAGATTGTCAACTTCTCCCCTTTTTATCAGGTTTCAGGTGTGATTTCTATATTGCCCACACTTATTATTTCCTCAGTTGAATTTGATTGAGCATCACATACTTGAAACAAAGATGTCTACCCACAATTTTGGAAAGGTGAAACCATTTTGTCCAACCCATTATTGGAGTTTTGCATGCACTTATGTCCAATCTACCTTTTTTGTCAGATTTATTTTTGCGTTATTCCAGTACACACAAAGGAAATAAACGTGTAGCAAACTGAGGTCGGGACTGAGCGCTGCGGCTCTTTCCGGATCACAGGACTGTACAAACCGTCCACAATTCCAGCAATCCCTCTTCTGTGACACGTTTCTGTGCACTGACAGCAAGCAGAGGTCTTGAGACGAAAATTTTTTTTTTGAGAAGTTTTAAAACTTTTCCGGTTAATTTGCATAAAACAGACGAGCTCTTTAAGAAGCGGTAGTAGGAGGGGAAGCCGCAGGGTCGGCAGCTTTTTACTGTCCCAGTTTAATCAGATGCGCCCAGTAATAATAATGATTATTTTTGGTTCTGATCCAAGAAGTTAGATCTGGGTGCGGCCGGCTGCAGAGTCAATATGTCATGCTCAATGCGCCCGGCGTGTTTACTGTTTGTGGCACTGGCGTCTATTATTACTGATCCTATTATTTTGGGTGTATAGCTAGTTATGTTCCCTTTAAGAATAAAATCTAGTAAGTATAAGCTGTTCAGTCTTGCGCTGGTTCTCCCCTACAATGTGCCAAGGGCTTTGGGTCCAACCAAAGATGGTGCCCCTTTTTCAAGGAATGGTGTTTCCCTGCAGCCACCACTAGGGGGAGATGCAAATAACAGATCTGTACACAGTTGGCTCCTCAGCTCCCCCTAGTGGTGGCTGCAGACGGATAGAATTCTATCATGAATTTCAAAGGGTAAAAGCTGGGGATTTGGGGCTTTGTGTCAGGAAATGATGGACAACGTTAGAGTATATTGACAAGCTTTTATCCAAATCTTTGGAACAAAGACGCTACACTTGTAACGTGGTCATCGTCATTTATAGAGCTCTTTTAATAGGGAACCGATCCTTTCACGCATCTTGTTCCTCTTTCAGACAATCATTTCCATTTCTAGAAAATGTGCTTTTACCGCTGAAGTAGTCATTGTGCGGGAACATGACAACAATGCCTGGCCACAGAGGGGAATTATCATGTCACCAGATATGCCATATCTGTTGGGGGTGGGGTGGTTTGGACTTCTAGGATACCCTCCTATGTCAGGTCACTCCTTCAGGTCTCCTGCACCCCCAGTCGCCCCCCTGAAATGTGTGTGTGTGTGTGTGTATATATATATATATATATATATATATATATATATATATATATATATATATATATATATATATATACATATACACACACATATATATATATAAACTTACATACACACACTATATATTATATTATAATATAATATATAGTGTGTGTATGTAAGTTTATATATATGTGTATATATATATATATATATATATATATATATATATATATATATATATATATATATATATATATATATATATAAAAAATGTGTGTGTGCGTGTATACTGTCTACATACTACCATGCAGTACAGCCTGTTATTTTAACTATACGCCTTTAAAGATTATTTATCACCAGAATAACATAAGAGCCAGTTTTTGCTCTCATTATATTGCTGCCCCTCCCTTGATAAATCAGTTTTTTGTTTCTTCTAAATCCGTCGTACGGTTCCAGAGATATTGGCCATTTTCTATATTGCTGGTTTTTCAGGATCCTCGGGGGTGTGTCTTTAGGCTCCTCTGCATAATTACCCAGTGAGCCACGCCCCTTTTGAAAGATTAGAAATTAAATGGTCCATATCTCTGGAACCGTATGGCAGATTTACATAAAACAAAAAGTGAAATATTTAGGGGAGTAGCGGGAATGATTTAAAAGCAATAAAAGGATACTTTTGACCTGGTGACAGGCCCCCCCTTAAAGAAGCATTTATACCTGCAGAAAATATAGAGCTTTGAGTCGCCTTCCTCTTTTATTGGTTAAGTTTTTACTAACCATGTTCCATCTTGAGTTAACTATAAATATCTGGGAAAGTTTAGTGACTACAATTATGGCATCCTTTAATATCACAAAGGCGGCTTTGTCTCCCAGTCCTCTGAATAGTGAATATCTATGGTTATTTAGTGACTTATCCCCGTCCCTTTAAAATATCTGGACTGTCATGTTCAATCTTACCAACACTGGTGCTCATAGGATGGAATTTGGCCTTTATACTTTATATAAACCCCCATCCTTTTTTGGTCGAGGACAGCCACTAATTTAGACAATTTAAAGGGATTGTTCATATTGAAACACAATTGTTTTAAGAGGAACCACAACAGTGCAGAATAATTTTTTAGTGTATCTTTATATTAGTCGGAGTTATATTTTTCTAATTCAGAACTCCAAATCCTCTGCATTGACAGAGAAAAATTGCAAAATCTTGTACCAACAGCCACCACTAGAGGGAGCTCAGGAGCTGACTGCATACTGGTTATACATAGAACTCAATAACACTGTATGCAGTAAGGTCATGAGCTCCCCCTAGTGGTGACTGCAGGTAGCTAGAATTGTATTATTTTATACATAGAACTCCTTAATACTGTATGCAGTAAGGTCCTGAGCTCCCCCTAGTGGTGACTGCAGGTAGCTAGAATTTTATTATATTACTTTATGCACCAGATTTATTTTTTTTTACCATCTAAGCTGATCTATAATTCAGGAGGCTGCTTCAGAGAGACGGGAAGGATCATGTCTAACAGTCCCAAGGAGACCACCATTATCTACACACCGTAAAATGCATCTTTCCAATCTCCTGGGGTTAGAAAAAAAATTAGGAAATTTCTGGCTAAGGCTCTGCTCGAAGATTCACTTCTAAGTTGCGTTTCCTGCTTGTCTATGACATTAGCATGTGATTAAAACCCGATTATTAATTCATGAGACGCTATATGGACCACAAATATCCTATTCCGATATTCTTGCCTGGCGGAAAAGCAAATAATGCCACGGTGTGTACCATGAGCACTGTGAGGAACTAGTATTGCGGCACTATGGGCACTGTAAGGCACTAGTATTGCAGAACTATGTGCCTCTGTGTGTACAATGGGCACTGTAAGGCACTAGTATTGCGGCACTGTGCCACTGTGTATATTATGAGCACTGTAAGGCACTAGTATTGCGGCACTGTGCCACTGTGTGTACTTTGGGCACTGTAAGGCACTAGTATTGGGGCACTATGTGCCACTGTGTGTACTTTGGGCACTGTAAGGCACTAGTATTGCGACACTATGTGCCACTGTGTGTACTATGGGCACTATAAGGCACTAGTATTGTGGCACTATATGCCTCTGTGCTTGGCTACTCCATGGCACTGTTATTGCCTTCGGCCTAAAAAAAGGGGACGGGCCTATAGAAATTTGGTAATACTGTGGGTATCGGGATCACAAGCTTTTGGTGTTGCCCTCCCAGGAGGTCCTGATATGTGGGGCATTATGTGCTGCCATTGGTTAATTTCAGGCCACGCCCCTGCAGAACCTGCCTGCGCACCCTCCTAAATTTCCCAATATTCCGAGAGAAAAATACTCCAAAAAGCAGAGGTTTTGGCAAAGTCCAGGAGGTTTGTCAACTTCTGCAGCTCCAAGAGGTCTTCCCCCCCCCCCCTGATTTTTTTTTATTGTTTTTTTTGTCCTGAGGACGCTGTCCAGTTTGGCTTCTTTATTCTACCACATCCTCTACAGATCCATCGAGTACACAGGCATCATTGCAAAGCTGGGACTGCAGGATAGTGAGGGACGGGGGACTCCTATACTACTCCTCATGCCTGAACTCCAGATTACCCCTGAAGGTGGAGATGCCTGAGTCCCGTGCCTTACTGTTCTCCTCCACCCTCAGAGAAGGAAGGGGCAGGACTGTTATGGAAACACACATTAAAAAGACAGGGGAAAACCGAAACTTAGACACACTGTAAATTCAAAGGAATAAACCGTAGGAGACTAAGGAGAAAAGCAAGAGAAGGAAGGCAGCAATAAAAAGACAACAAGGGTTAACACCACAACTGCTCACCGCAATAATGCAAAACAACCACCAGTAAGTCTGGATCAAACCACCTCTCCAGACCAGTATAGAGCAGCTATAGCTGTCATTAATAGAATATTCCAGCCGGCATATAGAGGAGAGAAGTGGATGTGATTTGGCTCCCCTAGCCATGTGATCAAAGGAGACTAACAAGCAGCTCAGCGTATATTAACTCTTGCTAGCCTGCCTAAGTCTGTGGGTTGATGCCCTCAAATCCCTGCGCTGATCAGACATTAGAGAAGTTAGCAGGCAGAGGGCCAGAATCTCCATGCCATTGCTGCCATGACAGTTGGCAATGCCTGCAAAAATCTTCTTGTGAGGTAAAACTTGAAATTTCGGAGCCTAAGGACCCCAATAATACAGGACGTCTTCTAGAGTTTTCAGCCCTCTGAATCCCCAAATCCTGAGGGTGACCGCCCCTTCTGCACCCCCTTTGCTCGTCACAACTTTAAACACATGGAATAGAAGAAGATTTGCAATTTTTTGAAGACTCAAAAAGCCAAACCCCATAATGATTGTT
Organism: Anomaloglossus baeobatrachus; assembly: GCF_048569485.1. NCBI lineage: Eukaryota > Metazoa > Chordata > Amphibia > Anura > Aromobatidae > Anomaloglossus > Anomaloglossus baeobatrachus. The sequence goes on from NC_134356.1 coordinate 29,530,664, forward strand.
TTTGCCACTTTCACGCAGCCCTCAAAATTTCGTACAGACATTTTCGGAGAGATGGGCGTCTTGTTTTGGACAATTTAATGTCGATTTTGCAGAAAACAAATTAATGTGGTTAAAAGCGAAGAAAAAAAAAAAAAAAAAAAGCTCCAAAAAAATAAAAAATATTTGTGCCTGAACATTAGCACTCATTATGTGAGAGGAGTCTGGTTTGGACAGACTGTGTCTGCTAATTGCATGAGGCACATAGAGAACTGATGCCAAAAATAATACCCCCCCCTCCATAAGAGATAAAGCACAGTGCACCAGTAAGTATAGATTGTGGCACTGGGTGATAATCAGCATAGCTGCCACCCATCTTTCCTGGGGTCATGAATGGCAAATCTGCCTAGTTAGACAGCGATACTATAACAAAGGAGCTAGGAATGGAATATAGACAACTCAGTGGTGACTCTCAGGTATAACTCAGTGGTGAATGAGAAGTACCAAGCGAAAGGGAAGGGAAACCTTGTGTCTTGGGAAGGGGGAGATGGTGACCACTGACCAAACCTTCCACTGGCTCTTCTGACCTCCTTAGATAGTTTTCGCACTTATGCGCCAAGCAGGATACCTGACCCTGGCTGACCCTCATCTGGGCTCTAGGTAGAGAACGGATGGGATGAGCGCTTAGTCAACCCCACTAAGAGCTAAAGGACACACACGGATAGCTAACATGTGAAAACAATCAACAACTTATCTCCAAGAAGATTCAGGGAGAGGAACTGCAATACGCAACAAGTTAGTCCAGATGACTGCAAACCCTGGCTGACCTTCAACTGGGCCTTAGGTAAGGAATGGATGGGATGAGCGCTTAGTCAACCCTACTAAGCTCTAAAGAAGACACAGGGGAAAGTAATAACTTATCTCCAGATGACTCAGGGAGAGGAACTGCAAAAACAACACAAAGTTTCTCCAGATGAATACAAGCCGACTGCTTGCACTGAAGACTTGTTAAGGGTATTAGACTTATCATGAGCACAGAGTAAGGGGAAATCTCGGTATTCAAAGACACAGAGAAGTGTTAAAGATTATTAATAGGGATGATAATATACCACAAATATTCGGCTTCGCGAATATTCACCAAATAGGTCGTCGCTATTCGACTAATCGTGTATATTTGATGCGCAATATAAGTCTATGGGAAACCCAAATAACAACTATTCGGGCATCCCATAGACTTACATTACGCATCGAATATTCGCGAATAGTCGAATAGCGACGACCTATTCGGCGAATATTCGCGAATCCGAATATTTGTGGTATATGATCATCCCTAATTATTAACAGATGAAAAGATGAAAAAGGGAGGAAATCCGCAGGGTCCTAAAGAGAAGGGGATAAACCCCAAGCTGGGAAAAAGGGAGAGTCAAAGAGCAGCTTGTGTAGCGACCTTCTACAGCCGGAAACTACAGGACTATATATCAAGTGTCACACACCCATGACAGGTAGCTAGCTATTCTTTCTCAGTATCGTGGGTCAGGGCAGGAGGCAACGGCTCAGCTCATTTGGATGCTGCACTGTAGCAAATTTTTGTTTGACGGTCTCCGGTTCTTGATATTTGATCTTTGGTCCTTGACCATGTAATCCTGGTCTTTCCCTGAAGATAGTGCTCGATGTTTTGGCTTTGGTGCTTGACTATGTAGTCTGGTCCTTCTCGGGTGACTGTGTTCAGTCTTCGGTTTTGTCTGGTGATGATGTTCAGTGTTCCGTCTTTGGGTTCCTGTGGTGATGGTATTCGATATTTAGTCTTCATGTTCCTCTGGTAACGGTGTTTGGTCTTCGGACTCCTTTGACGACCGTATTCGATGTTTGGTCTTTGGGTTCCTCTGGCGACTGTATTCGGTCTTCCGGTTCCTCTGGCGATGGTGTTCGGTATTTGGTCTTCGCGTTCCTTTGGAGATGATATGCAGTATTCAGTCTTCGTGTTCCTCTAGTGACTGTATTCGATGTTCAGTCTTTGGGTTCCTCTGGCAACGGTATTCGATGTTCAGTCTTCAGGTTCCTCTGGTGACTGTGTTTAGTCTACGGGTTCTTTTGGCGACTTATTGATGTTCGGTCTTCCAGTTCCTCTGGTGACGGTATTCGATGTTTGGTCTTCCGGTTCCTCTGGTGACTGTGCTCGGTCTTTAGTCTTCTGGTTCCTCTGGAGATTATATTTAGTATTCGGTCTTTGGGCTCTGGTGATGGTGTTCGGTCTTCGGGTTCCTCTGGTGACGGTATTCGATGTTTGGTCTTTGGACTCCTCTGGCGACTGTATTCAGTCTTTTGGTTCCTCTGGTGACAGTGTTCGGTTTTTGGTCTTCTGGTTCTTCTGGCCACGATGTTTTATGTTTGGTCTTTGGATTCCTCTGGCGATGGTATTCGGTCTTCAGGTTCCTCTGGCAACAATGTTCAGTCTTTGGTTTCCTCTGGCGACGGTGTTCGGTCTTTGATCTTAGGGCTCAGGCCTTCTTTTGACTTGGTACACTTCCAAAAGATTCCATTACAGATGACACGGGCCTGGTCTGCTGCGTACACGTCTGCTCTCCTTTTAGTTTTGGGCCACTCCACCTCTTTGATGTAGGCCCAGCCTTTTATAGTTTGAAACTGCGCAACAGTTATCCCCTAACGAGGCATAACTCTTCCTTCAATCAAACACCCTCCTTACAGTTCAGTTCCTAACATTTCTGGTCCAACGGCAAATGGTGATGTTGATCTACAAATGATGTGGAGCACTGAACATAGACATCTCCTTTTGGCCACCTCCTTACAATACAATCCTATTGATATAATTTTACCTCGAGGGGCGTTATAATAGTAGCCATCAAGGGCATGTCCACAATACCCGACATGCTGTCAGCCCTTTGTCTTGGGCATCCCAGCCCCAGGTTACTCATGGGTGGCAAGAACTTGTCCAGTATGCCCCGCCCCTGAGGAACTGGATTGCACAAATAAACACCAGTCCATTTTTTTTCATCGTTATGGGGCCACTAATTTGCTATGAGACATTTCTTTTTAAATTTTCTAGAAAATTGATCGTTCTTGTTGCCTAAATAGATATGTACTTGTAGGTGATCTTTCCTTTTACAAACACTGCTCCTGCCTTGTTATATATCATCAGAATAAAAAAAAGTAGTATTGGAATTGGCCATTTTGTTGATATTCTTAATGATCGCCTCTGCTTTGGTTTTGGGCTCATCCATTAAGTTGGTTTTGTTTTGCAGGCAACAGTGTGCACTGTCCCCGCATCCTGCCCAGCTGGAAGCCGATCTCCACCAGCACCGACCAACTTGTTGAGCGGGACGGAAGCCACAAACAAAATGATCAAACTCCGGGTGTAAAAGGCCGGGATTTCACCAGAAACGTCGGGAGAAGTCCCAAGCCGACATGTAAGTAGTAATGGTCTCTGTACAGCCCTTGTCTGGTCTAAATGTAGGTTTTTTCCATACTTGAGGGGGCACATGGAGACACTGGAGCTTCATTTTTTGCCTATGCACTGGTGGAGCCCTCACCAACCGCCACCATTACCATTGTTGGTCATTCTTGTGTAGATACGCTACAAAGAAGCCACTTTTGACGCTTCAGTATGGAGAGGGTCCTATGTTTGGATTATGATACTTTAGCCCCTTGAGGGTCCCAAAAATTGGACCACCCAGCAATGATACTCTTAACGGGTCATAAAAGAAAGAGTTGTTGTAAAAATTGGGACTGAACAAACCTGGAATGGGCTCCTCCTTTTTTTTTTTTTTTGAAGGTTCCATCGCAGATGATGGTGCCGCTGCCCAGGGTACTTTTTTGTTAAAGGGGATCTGTCACTTGCCATAAATCTGTAATCTGTTAAACCTGCTGCAGGCAATTGCTCCTCAGTTACAACAAAGAGCCAGCACCAGTGTGCACTAAGGCATCAAATATTCCAAACTGCATTATAAAATTTTTTTTTTTTTTTTTTGAGATTTTTGGCAAAAAATTGCAATTTCTTGAGCTGCTTCGCCACGTCACGGCAAATCTCATTTGAAGCAGTCCTACACTAAAATATTTTTATAAAATGTGCCATGCGGCCTCACATATAAATAGCAGAACTGCTCTCAGCAGCACTCACCTGGTCTATTGCAGTCCCGTACCCATGACTGAGTCATGGCTGTGGGCGGGACAGGTCCAAGCAAATGCTGCATGAAGTATATATATAGCCTGTGGACAAAGCCTGATGACCCAATGTGAACAGTCACCAAACGCCAAAATCTATACAGATGGAATACATCCCAAATTGGGGTGCATAGCAAGGTGGAGGTCAACCACCGACCAATTCAACAAAGAAACAACAAAGAGCCAGCACCAATGTGCACTAAGGCATCAAATATTCCAAACTGCATTATAAAATTTTTTCTTTGTTGAATTGGTCGGTGGTTGACCTCCACCTTGCTATGCACCCCAATTTGGGATGTATTCCATCTGTATAGATTTTGGCGTTTGGTGACTGTTCACATTGGGTCATCAGGCTTTGTCCACAGGCTATATATATACTTCATGCAGCATTTGCTTGGACCTGTCCCGCCCACAGCCATGACTCAGTCATGGGTACGGGACTGCAATAGACCAGGTGAGTGCTGCTGAGAGCAGTTCTGCTATTTATATGTGAGGCCGCATGGCACATTTTATAAAAATATTTTAGTGTAGGACTGCTTCAAATGAGATTTGCCGTGACGTGGCGAAGCAGCTCAAGAAATTGCAATTTTTTGCCAAAAATCTCAAAAAAAAAAAAAAAAAAAAAATTTTTATAATGCAGTTTGGAATATTTGATGCCTTAGTGCACATTGGTGCTGGCTCTTTGTTGTTTCTTAATTGCTCCTCAGTTGCCCTGTGTAGTTACATGCAAATGTAATCACTGAAACCAGTGATTGTCTGCAGCGGTCAAATGAATGATAGCTGGGATGTCATTACTACAAGAAAGGTAAGGGTCTAAGGGTGCGTAATGCTTCTTTATTTATTTAGACATGCCCAACTTTTGAAAAATCCTTGAAAACCCTGAAAATGTGACTTAAAGGGGACCTGTCACTTGATATGAATATGTAATTTTTTAACCTGGTGTGAACGCCGCCGTTCTCCTGCATCCGGCAATGTTTTTCTTTTGTTCCTACGCCTCTCCATTCCGGAGATATGGCCTCCTCTTCCTTGTATGTCTTTTTAGCCAACTGGGTGTGGAGACGTTCAGAGTAAGGTGATGACAACGCCCACTTGTCAAAAAATGAGTAGATTTATATACAGAGAAAATGGGCAATATCTCAGGAATGGAGAGGCGCAGGAACAAAAGAAAAACATCGCCGGATTCAGGAGAACAGCGGCTTTTACACTGGGTGAAAAAAATGACTTATTTTTGTGAAGTGACAGGTGCTCCTTAAAATTTTAAATTTTCGACTGGTTCAGATTTGATTGGGGAGGGAATATTTCTGCATTCCCTTGTGTGTGTATATACAGGATATGCAGACCAGAAAGCTCTTTTGTCATCCATGGCAATTATCTTCTGACCTTACATTGCACACACAGCTCTTTTCATGTTTGGCACACACGCACACTACCACCCGTGTGCTCCACCTTAGCAGGACGCCTCTGACTCAGCAGGGTGGAGGACGGGACAGGATTGACCTGCGTGATGTCATCAGTAGATGGACAGATTGAAATCTCTGAGGAGCAATAGCCACAGCAATATACGTGGACAAAGGAGGACGTATCCTCTGTCCCCCTTCCCCGGGAGCCATGTGCGTCTGCAGGGTTCATTTCCTGGTGTTTGGGTGGGCAGCGATCCTCTTATCTCTCTAGAGTAGAGGGTAAGAATTGTAATAGTCCCAACTCAATACACAGAGTATAAATATTACCGTAAAGGCGTCCACTGTTCCGTATAGTCTCTACAATTCTATCTTGTAGTAGTCCGTGGCTATTGCGGTTTTTCTTTATAAAGACCACGTTGCTGCGCTGTCTGTACAGGTCTACACTGCATTCATACAGGCATTTACAGATCTGTAAAGTATCATTTTCCTTAAAGTATGGCGGTTATATTTATTTGTACTGTATGGTGGTACTATTAATATGTATAGTATGGCAGCATTATTTATGTGTAATATCTGGTGGCATTTGTTGGTTATAGTATGGCAGCATTAATTATATTGTTTAGATGCACTAGTTAAGTGTTTAGTATGGCGGCATTATCTATTTCTACTGTATACTGGCATTAGTTATGTGTATAGCATGACATCATTAATTATGTGTATAGTATGTCACCATTAGTTATGTGTATAGTATGGCACCATTAGTTATGTGTATAGTATGGTACCATTAGTTATTTGTATAGTATGGCACCATTAGTTATGTGTATAGTATAGCACCATTAGTTGTGTATAGTGTGGCACCATTAGTTGTGTGTGTATAGTATGGCATCATTAATTATGTGTATAATATGGCACGAATAGTTATTTGTATAGTATGGCACCATTATCTATTTCTTCTGTATAGTGGCATTAGTTATGTGTATAGCATGACACCTTTAGTTGCGTGTATAGTATGACACCATTAGTTATGTGTCTAGTATGGCACCATTAGTTGTGTATAGTATGGCACCATTAGTAGTATATATAGTATGGTACCAATAGTTATGTGTATAGTATGGCACCAATAGTAGTGTATATAGTATGGCACCGTTATGTGTATAGTATGGCACCATTAGTTTTGTATATAGTATGGCACCATTAGTTTTGTATATAGTATGGCACCATTAGCTGTATATAGTATGACACCACTATTTAAGTGTATTTTACAATGTCATTAGTTGTGTCTATAGTATGACTGCATTGTTTAGGTGCACTGTATGGTGGGAGTAGTTGTCTATAGTATTGCAGTATTCTGTGTACTGTATAATGACATTAGTTGTGTGTAGTATTGCAGCGTTTTTTTTGTATACTTTTTGGTAGCATTAATTATATCTATAGTATGATACCGTTATTTGTGTACTGTTCCCATTAGTTGTGTACAGTATGGCAGTATTATTTATGTACTGTAGCATTCGTTTTAAAATGGAGTCAAACCGTAAATTTTTTTTTTTATTTTTATACCCCCTTCCAGGAGCATCATACATCCTCATAGGCACCTCTCTCTATACAGAGCTGGGGTCTGAGTGATGTTCTTAGTCAGGAATGTGTCCAGTGTCCGTCTGTACCAGGATTCTTATCTACAAAACTGCCCGGAGTCAGAATACCAATGGTAGAACCACGAACTATAAAGCGAAGCATTAACCATTAGTTATATAAATAGTATGGAAGCATTATTTATGTGTACGGTTTGGTGGCATTAGTTATGTTTATAGTATGGAAGAATTACTTATGTGCACTGTTTGGCAGGTCATGTTTGTAGCCTTGAAGCATTATTTCTATGGTTTGGTGGTATATATGGTAGTATGTTTATAATATGGAAGCATTAGATATATCTATAGTATGCCAGCATTAATTATGTGTACTGCTTTGTGGCATTAGTTAAGTTTATAGTATGGAAGCATTATTTATGTATATGGTTGGTGGCATGTCCTATATATAGCATTGTAGCATTATTTATGTGCACTACATGGTAGTATGTTTACACTACGGAAGCCTTATTTATGCACATGGTTGGTGGCATGTCCTATATATAGTATTGCAGCATTATTTATGTGCACTACATGGTAGTATGTTTACACTACGGAAGCATTATTTATGCATATGGTTGGTGGCATGTCCTATATATAGCATTTTAGCATTATTTATGTGCACTACATGGTAGTATGTTTACACTACGGAAGCATTATTTATGCATATGGTTGGTAGCATGTCCTATATATAGCATTGCAGCATTATTTATGTGCACTACATGGTAGTATGTTTACACTATGGAAGCCTTATTTATGCATATGGTTGGTGGCATGTCCTATATATAGTATTGCAGCATTATTTATGTGCACTACATGGTAGTATGTTTACACTACGGAAGCATTATTTATGCATATGGTTGGTGGCATGTCCTATATATAGCATTTTAGCATTATTTATGTGCACTACATGGTAGTATGTTTACACTACGGAAGCCTTATTATGCATATGGTTGGTAGCATGTCCTATATATAGCATTGCATTATTTATGTGCACTACATGGTAGTATGTTTACACTACGGAAGCATTATTTATGCATATGGTTGGTAGCATGTCCTATATATAGCATTGCAGCATTATTTATGTGCACTACATGGTAGTATGTTTACACTACGGAAGCCTTATTTATGCATATGGTTGGTGGCATGTCCTATATATAGTATTGTAGCATTATTTATGTGCACTACATGGTAGTATGTTTACACTATGGAAGCCTTATTTATGCATATGGTTGGTAGCATGTCCTATATATAGCATTGCATTATTTATGTGCACTACATGGTAGTATGTTTACACTACGGAAGCATTATTTATGCATATGGTTGGTAGCATGTCCTATATATAGCATTGCAGCATTATTTATGTGCACTACATGGTAGTATGTTTACACTACGGAAGCCTTATTTATGCATATGGTTGGTGGCATGTCCTATATATAGTATTGCAGCATTATTTATGTGCACTACATGGTAGTATGTTTACACTACGGAAGCATTATTTATGCATATGGTTGGTGGCATGTCCTATATATAGCATTGTAGCATTATTTATGTGTGCTACATGGTAGAATTTTTACACTATAAGTATTATTTATGTCTACTGAATGACAGCATCGGTTATTTTTATATTATATAGGCATTGTTTGTGTGTACGGTTTCTTGGTATGTCATGTACACTAGATCACAAAAGTGAGTACACCCCTCGCATTTTTGGAAATATTTGAAATACATCACATACCACCAAACTGTACACATAAATAATGCTCCTACACTATAAAAAATAACTAATTCCACCAATCAGTACACATAAATAGCGCTTCCTTACTGTAAACCTACTACTATATAGCACACAGAAATAATGCTGCATATAGTTTATCATAAAAGTGAGTACACCCCTCACATTTTTGTAAATATTTTATTCTGTCTTTTCATGGGACAGCACTGCAGATCTGACCCTGTGATACAATGTGCAGTGTCAGTGTGCAGCTTGTATAACAGGGTAAATTTGGTGTCCTCTAAATAACTCAGCACACAGCCATTAATGTCTATACACTGGCAACAAAAGTGAGTACACCCCTTAGTGAAAATGGTCAAATTGTGCCCAATTAGCCATTTTCCCTCTCTGGTGTCATGTGACTCATTAATGTTACAAGGTCTCAGGTGTGAATGGGGGCAGGGGTGTTACATTTGGTGTTATCTCTTACGCACTCTCTCATACTGGTCACTGGGAGTTCAGCATGGCTGCTCATGGCAAAGAATTCTCTGAGGATCTGAAAAAAGAATTGTTGCTCTACATAAAGATGGCCGAGGCTATAAGAAGATTGTCACCACCCTGACACTGAGCTGCAGATGGTGGCCAAGATTATACAGCGGTATAACCAGACAGGATCCACTCAGAACAAGCATCACCATGGCCGACCACAGAAGCTGAGTGCACGAGCTCAGCGTCATATCCAGAGATAGTCTTTCAATAATAGACGTTTGAGTGCTGCCAGCATTGCCGCAAAGGTTACAGGGGTGGGGGGGGGGTCTGCCTGTCAGTGCTCGGACCATATGAAGTGTACTGCAGAGGTTACAGGGGTGGGTGGGGGGTCCACCTGTCAGTGCTCGGACCATACGCTGCACACTACATCATATTGCTATGCATGGCTGTCATCCCAGAAGGAAGCCTCTTTTAAATATGATGCACAAGAAAGCCGCAAACAGTTTGCTGAAGACAAGCAGACTAAGGACATGGATTACTGGAAATGTCCTGTGGTCTGATGAAACCAGGATAAACCTATTTGGTTCAGATGGTCAGGTGAGGAGGACAAAGACAAGTGTGTCCTGCCTACAGTCAGACATGGTGGTGGAGGATCATGGTTTGGAGCTGGATGAGTGCTGCTGGCTGTGGGGAGCTACAGATCATTGAGGGAACCATGAATGCCAACATGTCCTGTGACATCCTGAAGCAGAGCAGGATCCCCTCCCTTCATATTCCAATATGATAAAGACCCCAAACGACACTGAGGGTAAAGGTGCTGGACTGGTCAAGCGTTTCCAGACCTAAACCCTATGGAGCATCCTCAGACAGAAAATGGAGAAGCGCAAGGTCTCTAACATTCAGCAGCTCCAAGATGTCATCATGGAGGATGGAAGAGGATCCAGCGGCTCCTGTGAAGCTCTAGTGACCTCCATACCCAAAAGAGATAACAGTGCTGGAAAATAATGGTGGCCACACAAAATATTCACACTTTGGGCATAATTTGGTCATTTTCATTTAGGGGGTGTACTCACTTTTGTTGTCAGCGGTTTAGACATTAATGGCCGTATGTTGAGTTATTTAGAAGACACCAAATTTCCCCTGTTATATAAGCTGCGCACTGACACTGTACATTGTATACAAGCTGCGCACTGACACTGTACATTGCATCACAGGGTCAGATCCTCAGTGCTGTCCCAGGAAAAGATATAAAATATTAACAAAAATGTGAGGGGTGTACTCACTTTAATGATATACTGTATGTAGCATTGTAGCATTATTTGTGTACTATATAGTAGTATGTTTACAGTATGGAAGCCTTATTTTTGTGTACTTATTGGTGGCATTAGTTATTTTTTTATAGTATGGGAGCATTATTTATGTGTACGGTTTGGTGGCATGTCATGGGTATAGTATTGTAGCATTATTTGTGATTTAGTATATGGATTTATGTCTGAAGTATAGAAGAATTATTTATGTGTACAGTTTGGTGGCAGAACTTATGTTTATACCATGGAAGCATTATTAATGTGTACAGTTTAGCGACTTTAGTTATGTTTATAGCTTTGTAGTATTATTTATGTGTACTATATAGTAGTTTGTTTATAGCATGGAAGTATTATTTATGTGTACTGATTGTTAGAATGAGTTATTTTTATAGTATGGAAGTGTTATTTATGCGTACTGTTTGGTGGCATGTGATATAGCATTATTTGTGATAAGTATATGGTTTTATAATGTCTATAGTATGAAAGAATTATTTATGTGTACGGTTTGGTGGCATATGTTTTATGTTTAAACCACGGAAGCATTATTAATCTGTACGGTTTTGTGACGTTAGTTATGCTTAATCTATCACTGATGTGTAGTAGTATGTTTATAGTATGGAAGCATTATTTATGTGTACTGTTTGGTGGCATGTTTTTTATATATAAAATATATTTTTATATATATATATATATATATATTATAGTGTGTGTGTGTGTGTGTTGTATAATATATATATTATAAATATAGCATTGTTTGCGATTAGTATATAGGTAGTTTTAAAACATCTGTAGTGTGGAAGAATTATCTATTTGGTGGCATGTGTTTTTTATATATAGATATACATATATATATATATATAATATAAAATTAGTGTGTGTATAATAAATATATATATAATATATAATTGGTGTGTGTGTATGTATATGTATGTATATATATATATATATATATATATGTATATATATATATATATATATATATATATATATATATATATATATAATATAGCATTGTTTGTGATTAGTATATAGTTTTAAAACGTCTATAGTGTGGAAGAATCATCTATCTGTACAGTTTGGTGGCATATGTTTCATGTTTATACCATGGAAGCATTATTGATATGTAAGGTTTTGTGACATTAGCTATGTTTATTGTAGTATTACGTATGTGTACTATATAGTAGTGTGTTTACAGTATGGAAGCACTATTTTTGTGTACTGCTTGGTGGCATTGGCATGTGTTTTTATATATATATATATATATATATATATATATATATATATATAAATACATATATATATATATATATATATATATATATATATATGATGTGCACACATACGTACATATATATATATATATATATATATATATATATATATATATACACACACATACATACATATGTATGTATATATAGATAGATAGATATAGAGATGTATATATATATACACACTGTTTATACATCTATATACATCTATGTGTGTATATATATATATATATATATATGTGTATGTATATAAAATGTATGTGTGTGTATGTAGTATATTATATTATATATATATATATATATGTATATATATATGATACATTATGTATGTGTGTATTTATATATGTATATATATATGTGTATATATGTATATATATATATATATATATATATATATATATATATATATAGTGTATATATACAAATATATAGCATTTGTGATTAGTATATAGTTTTATAATGTCTATAGTATGGAACAATTACGTGTGTACTGTTTGGTGACATTAGTTATGTTTTCAGCATTGTAGTATTATTTATGTGTACTATATAGTAGTATTAGTTGTGTGTTTTGTGTGTGTGCACTGTTTGGTGTCATTATTTCATAATTTTATACTAATACGATCTATCCAGTGCCTATACATCCATTAGTATGTGTGTAACGTTATGTAATGGCTGGGCGTCATTAGTATTTGCGCATCCTTTATGGCTGTAGCAGATGACAGACCGTTCTCTTTACACTTTTTGTCTTTTTACTACGTCGCCACAGAGAAGTATTTTTGCATCCTTCTTCACGCTCGGCCCTGGGAGGGGCGCCATTTCCTCTCTCTGGCCTTTTACCGAGGTCTGCCCAAACTGCTGGTGTCACCGGCCGCTCGAGCGAAGGGAAACCAGTTTTTTGATCGAGGTGTATAATAAATTTGTCGTCAGGAGCTTATCAAGAAAGGAAACCGATCCCAGATCGTAACGAGGCACCGTCTGGAGATTTCTAGGGTTTATTCACATAAGGACAATGGCATAGATTTTATTGTGTTTGTAAATGGGGAAAAAAACAGCATATTGTGTTTTAATATGGTTTTCTGCAGATGTTCCGGCAGCCACCACCAGGGGGAGCCAACTCAATTTGAACATACATGTATGCAGTGAGCTCCCCCTAGTGGCAGCTGCTGGCAGCCAGGATTTTATTTTTGCTCCATCTATGTGACTAATATACATATATATATTTTTAATTTCTGATTATGATAGTACCTCCAAAGCCTACGGATTTGTCACCCTCTCCATCCCCAAATAAGAGCCATAACCCTAACTGGAGGACCTTTCCACGGGGCCGGCCCAGGATGGATGAAGGTTCGCCCCCGATAGGGGAAAAGTCCAGCAAGATCTCGGATCTCATCAGCCGATTTGAAGGCGGCAGGTTAGTATGTTTGGTGTTTTTATTAATTCATTTTTTCTTAAAAAAAAAATTGGAATTTTTTTTATTTATTTATTTTTTTGTTTCTATATCACAAT
>NC_134356.1:29546627-29564127 GCF_048569485.1 Anomaloglossus baeobatrachus
TACTAGATAAAAATAATACCGCCATAGTAGAGCTGATGGTGTAATTTTACGGGGGTCTTGAGTCTTGTACGGACCCTCATATAATTAAAATAAATCATCAAGTACCATGTTATAGATTCTGAGTTTAGAAAAACAGCGCCCCCCTGTCTACAGGCTGAGTCTGGTACTGCAGCTCATATCAATATCAGTCAATGGAGCTGAACTGCAGTACCAGAGACAGCCTATAGGTAGAGGGGGTGCTGTTTCTGGAAAATAATGAGGTTCTCCATGAAAAATCTAAAAATTCAAGTCAGCCTGGAAATTTAAGAAAAAAAGAGACTAGGGTGGTTATACACACGTCCGGTCAATAGCTTCTACTCCCCCCCCCCCCTCACCCCCCCCCCAACGTTGACTTCCCGATTCTTTGTTCCTTAAGGCAGTGACTTATTCTCCTTTTCCCACTAAAAACCCAATCTGTATTAAAATAAGAAATGGAAATCTTGTGATTTTCACACTGGTTACTGTTTTATATACACAGGACAGACCAAAAGTTTGGACACACTTTTTCATTCAAAGAGTTTTCTTTATTTTCATGACTGAAAATTGTAGATTCACATTGAAGGCATCAAAACTATGAATTATCACATGTGGAATGAAATACTTAAAGTGTGAAATAACTGATAATATGTCTTATATTCTAGGTTCTTCACAGTAGCCACCTTTTGCTTTGATTACTGCTTTGCACACTCTTGGCATTCTCTTGATGAGCTTCAAGAGGTAGTCACCGGAAATGGTTTTCACTTCCCAGGTGCGCCCTGTCAGGTTTAATAAGTGGGATTTCTTCCCATATATAATGGGGTTGGGACCATCAGTTGTGTTGTGCAGAAGTCTGGTGGATACACAGCTGATAGTCCTACTGAATAGACTGTTATAATTTGTATTATGGCAAGAAAAAAGCAGCTAAGTAAAGAAAAACGAGTGGCCATCATTACTTTAAGAAATGAAAGTCAGTCAGTCCGAAAAATTGGGAAAACTTTGAAAGTGTCCCCAAGTGCAGTGGCAAAAAACATCAAACGCTACAAAGAAACTGGCTCACATGAGGACCGCCCCAGGAAAGGAAAACCAAGAGTCACCTCTGCTGCGGAGGATAAGTTTATCCGAGTCACCAGCCTCAGAAATCGCAGGTTAACAGCAGCTCAGATTAGAGACCAGGTCAATGTCACACAGAGTTCTCTAGAACAACTATTAAGAGGAGACTTTGTGCAGCAGGCCTTCATGGAAAATAGCTGCTAGGAAACCATTGCTAAGGACAGGCAACAAGCATAAGAGACTTGTTTGGGCTAAAGAACACAAGGAATGGACATTAGACCAGTGGAAATCTGTGCTTTGGTCTGATGAGTCCAAATTTGAGATCTTTGGATCCAACCACCGTGTCTTTGTAGAAAAGGTGAACGGATGGACTCTACATGGCTGGTTCCCACCGTGAAGCAGGGAGGAGGTTGGTGTGATGGTGTGGGGGGGCTTTGCTGGTGACACTGTTGGGGATTTATTCTGTGCTTGGACCGATTCTTTTTACTCTCTTTATTAATGACCTTGTGGATGGGATTGATAGTACAGTGTCAGTCTTTGCCGATGACACCAAACTATGTAGGATATTAAAAACTGACCTGGATAGTACAATATTACAAAAAGATCTGGATAAGATGTCAGAATGGGCAGATACTTGGCAAATGAGATTTAATGTTGATAAATGTAAAGTAATGCACCTAGGACGGAGTAATCCTATAGCTGCGTATACATTAAATGGAAGTAAACTCGGGACTACAGAACAGGAGAAGGACTTGGGTATTCTCATTACAAATAAGCTGAGCAGCAGCACTCAATGTCAGGCAGCAGCTGCTAAAGCAAACAAGATTTTAGGGTGGATAAAAAGAGAGATTAGATCCCGTGATCCCAACGTATTGTTACCCCTCTATACATCACTTGTAAGGCCACATCTGGAATACGGGATCCAGTTTTGGGCTCCACATTTTAAAAAGGACATTCAGAAGTTAGAGTCAGTTCAAAGGCGGGCAACTAGACTACTACAAGGAATGGAGGCCGCCCATATGATGAGAGGTTGAAAAAGTTAGATATGTTTAGCTTAGAAAAAAGACGTCTCAGAGGAGATCTCATTTATATGTATAAATACATGTGTGGTCAATATAAAGGACTGGCACATGACTTATTTCTTCCAAAGACAGTACTAAGGACCAGGGGGCACTCACTGCGAGTGGAAGAAAAGCGATTCCGGCAGCTAAATAGGAAAGGGTTCTTTACAGTTAGAGCGGTCAGACTGTGGAATGCCGACCACAAGAGGTAGTAATGGCAGATACTATAACAGCTTTTAAAAAAGGGCTGGATGATTTCCTCAGTACATACAACATTGTTGGTTATAAATGACTTAGTGACTAAATGTAGAACTGGTGGAGGAAGGGGGAACTAGATGGACCTAGGTCTTTTTTCAACCTAAGTAACTATGTAACTATGTAAAAATTGAAGGCATACAGAACCAGCATGGCTACCACAGCATCTTGCAGCGGCGTGCTATTCCATCCAGTTTGCGTTTAGTTGGACCATCCTTTATTTTTCAACAGGACAATGACCCCAAACACACCTCCAGGCTGTGTAAGGGCTATTTGACTAAGAAGAAGAGTGATGGGGTGCTACGCCAGATGACCTGGCCTCCACAGTCACCAGACCTGAACCCAATCGAGATGGTTTGGGGTGAGCTGGACCGCAGAGTGAAGGCAAAAGGGCCAACAAGTGCTAAGCATCTCTGGGAACTCCTTCAAGACTGTTGGAAAACCATTTCCGGTGACTACCTCTTGAAGCTCATCAAGAGAATGCCAAGAGTGTGCAAAGCAGTAATCAAAGCAAAAGGAGGCTACTGAAGAACCTAGAATATAAGACATATTTTCAGTTGTTTCAAACTTTTTTGTTAAGTATTTTATTCCACATGTGATAATTCATAGTTGATGCCTTCAATGTGAATCTGCAATTTTCAGATATTGATTTCAGAGAATTTTCTCATATATATATATATATATATATATATATATATATATATATATATATATATATATATATATATATATATATATATGTATATACCAGTAACCAGTGTGCAAATTGCAAGATTTCCATTTTTTATTTTAATATAGGAGTTTAGTTAATGTTGTTAATATATAATTTCACACAAACCATTAACAGCAATGGATAAACTCCTCCCCCTATATTTTGTATTGATGCATCTAATGAGCGTGTGCACAGATCATTTATGAAGGGAGGAGTTAAGCTGTAAGTCCAGGGCCACACAGGGATCTACTGCAATCCTCACATGACACTCGGCTCACACTGGCAGCATAGCGGGAGCCGAATGTCATGTGAGTGTCACTGTGACTGAGGTCCGATCATGCTATCGGACCTCAGCTGAGGAGGGGCGGGCCGGCACTGAGGAGGGGCGGCCTAGCTCTGAGGAGGGGCGGCCTAGCTCTGAGGAGGGGCGGCCCGGCTCTGAGGAGGGGCGGCCCGGCTCTGAGGAGGGGCGGCCCGGCTCTGAGGAGGGGCGGCCCGGCTCTGAGGAGGGGCGGCCCGGCTCTGAGGAGGGGCGGCCCGGCTCTGAGGAGGGGCGGCCCGGCTCTGAGGAGGGGCGGCCCGGCTCTGAGGAGGGGCGGCCCGGCTCTGAGGAGGGGCGGCCCGGCTCTGAGGAGGGGCGGCCCGGCTCTGAGGAGGGGCGGCCCGGCTCTGAGGAGGGGCGGCCCGGCTCTGAGGAGGGGCGGCCCGGCTCTGAGGAGGGGCGGCCCGGCTCTGAGGAGGGGCGGCCCGGCTCTGAGGAGGGGCGGCCCGGCTCTGAGGAGGGGCGGGCCGGCTCTGAGGAGGGGCGGGCCGGCTCTGAGGAGGGGCGGGCCGGCTCTGAGGAGGGGCGGGCCGGCTCTGAGGAGGGGCGGGCCGGCTCTGAGGAGGGGCGGCCCGGCTCTGAGGAGGGGCGGCCCGGCTCTGAGGAGGGGCGGCCCGGCTCTGAGGAGGGGCGGCCCGGCTCTGAGGAGGGGCGGCCCGGCTCTGAGGAGGGGCGGCCCGGCTCTGAGGAGGGGCGGCCCGGCTCTGAGGAGGGGCGGCCCGGCTCTGAGGAGGGGCGGCCCGGCTCTGAGGAGGGGCGGCCCGGCTCTGAGGAGGGGCGGCCCGGCTCTGAGGAGGGGCGGCCCGGCTCTGAGGAGGGGCGGCCCGGCTCTGAGGAGGGGCGGCCCGGCTCTGAGGAGGGGCGGCCCGGCTCTGAGGAGGGGCGGCCCGGCTCTGAGGAGGGGCGGCCCGGCTCTGAGGAGGGGCGGCCCGGCTCTGAGGAGGGGCGGCCCGGCTCTGAGGAGGGGCGGCCCGGCTCTGAGGAGGGGCGGCCCGGCTCTGAGGAGGGGCGGCCCGGCTCTGAGGAGGGGCGGCCCGGCTCTGAGGAGGGGCGGCCCGGCTCTGAGGAGGGGCGGCCCGGCTCTGAGGAGGGGCGGCCCGGCTCTGAGGAGGGGCGGCCCGGCTCTGAGGAGGGGCGGCCCGGCTCTGAGGAGGGGCGGCCCGGCTCTGAGGAGGGGCGGCCCGGCTCTGAGGAGGGGCGGCCCGGCTCTGAGGAGGGGCGGCCCGGCTCTGAGGAGGGGCGGCCCGGCTCTGAGGAGGGGCGGCCCGGCTCTGAGGAGGGGCGGCCCGGCTCTGAGGAGGGGCGGGCCGGCTCTGAGGAGGGGCGGGCCGGCTCTGAGGAGGGGCGGGCCGGCTCTGAGGAGGGGCGGGCCGGCTCTGAGGAGGGGCGGGCCGGCTCCGAGGAGGGGCGGGCCGGCTCCGATGAAGGGCGGGCCGGCTCCGATGAAGGGCGGGCCGGCTCCGATGAAGGGCGGGCCGGCTCCGATGAAGGGCGGGCCGGCTCCGATGAAGGGCGGGCCGGCTCCGATGAAGGGCGGGCCGGCTCCGAGGAGGGGCGGGCCGGCTCCGAGGAGGGGCGGGCTAGTGTCCCGCTGGGCAGCATCGCTGTGTTTGACGCCATAACAACAACTGGCGACTCGCCTGGCGCAAACACCACGCCTCTATCGAGGTCTGAGTCGTCGGCTGCTGTGTGACAGGGTCCCAACGACCGCCAAGGTCGTTATACAGATCGCCAAGTCGTTGCAACGTCGTTAATTAGATCTGCCTGTTTGCCAGCTCACTAGCGACCATGTAGCGACGCACCAGCGATCCTGACCAGGTCGGATCGCTGTCGGGATCGCTGGAACATCGCTACGTGTAACGGGACCCTAAGGCCGAACGATCGCCGATTGTGATTGATGGATCACCGTGTTATCTGCTGTGCATAGAGAGGTGTTATCAATAGTAAACCTGGCTGTGATGATAATGAGTCTGCTGAAAATGTTTCCTGAAAAGACTGAAATTAAGAAAAATAAAGCCCTTCTGATCACTGTGAATATTTTTGTGTTTTGCAGCCCAGGCGAGACCAGAAAAGAAATCCCAGATCAGAATAATGGACCGGCCCACAGGACCATAATGAAAGTCATTCTACAGCCGAGGCCGTTTACGGAGCACCCCCTCCTCCACAAACAATCCGTGAGCGTGGAGGTCGACATGGAGGAACCAAAACCCAAACACAACGGCGTATTAGGCCCCGACCCAGAGGACTATAACGAAACCATAGCACTACCCCCTCCCGGGAATAAGATGGAGGCCGAGTTCCTTCCTTCTAAACCACAAGAACCTCAAGCTCCAACTTCCCCCATTCATGGTCCCAAAGGTCCCTCACCTCAAAGGTCACCCATTCATGGTCCAAGGGGCCCAATGCCTCCAAATGCCCAGTGTTCTCCACCTTTGGACACACAGACTTCTTCTCCTGGAACTCCAGGGTCTTCCACCGAACTAGTCTCATCATCTTCTCATGAAGGGACAGAGCAGAACCTTCTGAACGGAGAAGGACCTCAAACCTCCAGGGATCATGAGGGAATAATCAACGAGGGCTACCTAGAAACGGAACCTCCCGGTACATTGTCATCCGAGGAGAACGACCTCGAAGACAACGCCAGTATCAAGTCCAAGTCGAGTCAGTCCGAAGACGTCAAGGTACGTACGGTGACCCGCAGAGGAAGGAGAGTGCTTACTTATTTATTGGGTAAATTTCTCTTTATTTTCATGATCCCTGCTTGCTGTCAGTGAATGGCCTCCTTTCCTGAAGTCCTCTGTCCTTGTACTGATCTTATTGATCAAGAAACTAGAAACCTGAAGACCTCCTGGACCCCAGCCATGAAACATTAAGCCTTGTGCTCCTCTAGACCACCAGGGATATGTAAATTTAACTAAATTTGTAAACCTTACCTAGACTACTTTGCCTCACCTCAAACCCCTGAGAATTTTAACATTACTTCTTTCTTTGCCCTAGCCCACCAGGTCCCAGACGGACCACAAGTGATTAATCGATTAACCCCTTTGTTGCCCCCAGTCAACCAGGGATGCAAAAATGTAACCATTCCATACTCTAGACTACCAGGGATTTTGACCCTAACCATTAATTTGTCCTATAACATCAAGGTAACTGGTATTAACCCTTTTTTAAGACTGCCAGACCACCAGGGATTTTGACTTTGCCCCTTTCTCGGTCCTAGAATATCAGAAATATTAGCATTCACTCTTTCAGTGATGTAGACCTTCATTGCATTTAGTGTAGAAAAATGTTCTCCTTTCATGCCCTAGACCACCAGGGATTTTGACTTTGCCCCATTCCCTGTCATAGACCACCAGAAATATTGGTATTTACTCTTTCTGTGTCCTAGACCACCAACCCAGTGATGTAGACCTTCATTGCCCCAGATTATAAAGAATTGCAAAAATATTCTCCTTTCATACCCTAGACCACCAGGGATTTTGACTTTGCTCCTTTCTTTGTCGTAGACCACCAGAAATATTGGCATTAACTCTTTCTCTGCCTAGACAACCCAGTGATATTGACCATCTTTGCCCCAGATCATAAGGGATGTAAAAATGTTCTCCTTTCATGCTCTAGACCACCAGGGATTTTGACTTTGCCCCATTCTTTGTCAAAGACCACCAGAAATATTGGTACCCACTCTTTCTGTGTCCTAGACCACTCAGTGATATAGACCATCATTACCCCAGATCAGAAGGGATGTAAAAATGTTCTCCTTTCATGGTCTAAACCACCAGGGATTTTGACTTTGCCCCTTTCTCTGTCCTAGGCCACCATAGATATTGGCATTAACGCTGGGTCCTAGACCACCCAGTGTTGTAGGCTTTCAGTGCCTCAGATCATAATTAATGTAAAATGTTCTCCTTTCATGCCCTAGACCACCAGGGATTTTGACTTTGCCCCATTCCCTGTCATAGACCACCAGAAATATTGGTATGAACTCTTTCTCTGCCTCAACAACCCAGTGATGTAGACCTTCATTGCCTCAGATTATAAGAAATTGCAGAAATGTTCTCATTTCATGCCCTAGACCACCGGGGATTTGGATTTTGCCTGTTTCTCTGTTTTAGACCACCAGAAATATTGGCATTAACTCTTTCTCTGCATAGACAACCCAGTGATCAATGCCCCAGATTATAAGGAATTGCAGAAATGTCCTCCTTTCATGCCCTAGACCACCAGGGATTTTGACTTTGCCCCATTCCCTGTCATAGACCACCAGAAATATTGGTATTAAATCTCTGTGTCCTAGACCACCCAGTGATGTAGACCTTTATTGCCCCAGATCATAAGGAATTGCAAAAATGTTTTCCTTTCATGCCCTAGACCACCAGGGATTTGCATTTTGTCCCTTTTCTCTGTCCTAAACCACAATAAATATTGGCATTAACTCTTTCTGTGTTGTAGACCACCCATTGATGTAGACTTTCATTGCCCCAGATCTTTAGGGATGTATAAATGTTCTCCTTTCATGCCCTAGACCACCAGGGATTTTGAAACAAACTTCTAATTTCTTGCAGATTATCAGAAATATTGTACTGGTGTTAACGCCACTTTGCTCCAGCCCACCAGGGATCCTATTTAGAGGGACCCTAACTGCCCTGCTAAGTAGCTACAACAACTTAGATGGAACAATGTGTAGTTAAAGGGGTTGTCTAGTTCATAGCAAAGGTCATCACCATCTGATCGATGGGGGTCTGACACCTGGTAACCTCACCAATCAGCTGTTGTTTGCTCCTGCGGCGATCGCACGTAATCGCTTTGAACACAGTTGTGGGGTCCTGCCACTCCTCCAGCAGATTTTGTAGCTGTTCAGATAGATTATCAATATGATATAACTGGACAACCCAATTTAAAGGGTTAATCCCGACTTCATAAATGGGCATTGTTGGATTGAGCTTGTAAATATAAGCACTTTTGTAATTTACTGTCTCTTAAAATTTTCATCCGTTTTCGAGATATTACCACTTTTCTCCTTGTTTATGTTTCGTTGCCTTGGAGACCGACCACCGCTGCTAAACTACAAAACATGTACAGTGCTTACAATCCCATTTATATTGAGGCTATAAGCACTTTTTTGAAGCTAGAGCACACTGTTACCTCCTAATCCAGGGGAGTGGCCTTGCAGTACTTTGAAGACAAACAGCAGCGGTGGTCGGTCTCCTAGGCAACGGGCTGTAAACAAAAGAAAAATGTTAATATCTCAAGAACGGATGAAAATTTTAAGAAGCAGTAAATTGCAAAAGTGCTTGTTTTTACGAGATCTATCTGAAAATGTCCATTTATGAAAACGAAAGTAATCCCTTTAAGGGGTGGTACAGGGCAGCGGTATGTTGCTAATACATTTTCTGTTGATTGTTACTTTATATAAGTCCAGAAAAGGGATGTGTGTCGCTCCAACAGAATATTTAGACTGGACACAAATGTAGCAAACCTTCAATATTGGGTTTGTGATACAACTGCAGGTATCCTACTAGGCTCCCATTTATATTGTGGGTGCCCTACGGTATTTTGTGTCATTCCTGGGCTCTGGGCTAGAAGTCCCCCCCCCCCCCCGCACCCACTGCAGATAAATCGGAAAATGCAGAATATAGGACACGCCGAGCGGCTGACTGCGGTAATTGGCTGTGTGCTGCGTACCGTAGAGATTAATTATCTGTGATCCTCCATCTCTGCTGTCAAAAAACCGTAACGCCGGAGAGAAGGGGGGAAAAAAGCAAATCTCGTGCTGGTATTTGAGGATTTATCATGGGTTCCCTCTCCTATTAGTGAATGTCTAATATACAAGCTGCAGGTGCCGCAATACAGTGCTAATAAGATGTAGCTGAGCTGAGTTTGTCATATAGTTCATGCAGAAATGATGGAGTGGCAGCTTCAAAGTTTACAGGTGCGGAGACTTTGGCCATTATTTTGTTGGGGGTCAGACCAAAATATAGAGTACGAGGTGATAAGCCCCCTCTACAAAACCTCTTAAATTATTATTTTTTAATTTTTTAATGGAAAGAAATGAACATTCAATAGTACAGTAATTTCATATATGGTATAAATAATACCGCCAAACACTGCCAAGTCATAAAACTGTACAGTGTCGTCTTAAATTATTTTTTTTAATGAAAACAAATTAACATTCAGTATTTCCATAATTTCACGTATTGCATAAATATTACCGCCAAACCGCGCCAAATAATAAAACTATCATATGCTGTTGGCTTTTAATCTCAGGAATGTATAAAATTCCAGTTTTTTACCTTTTAATTGATAATTAAAAATATTGCATAAATAATACCGTTAAATAGTGCCAAATAATAAAACCGTACAGTGTTGGCTTAAATTATTTCTTTTGTTAATGGAAATAACTGGACATTCAATATTACCATAATTTCAAATATTCCATAAATAAAACCGCCAAACACTGCCAAGTCATAAAACTGTACAGTGTTGGCTTAAATTATTTTTTTTAATGAAAATGAACATTCAGTATTTCCATAATTTCATGTATTGCATAAATAATACCGCCTAACAGCGCCAAATAATAAAACTATCATACGCTGTTGGCTTTTAATCTCAGGAATGTGTAAAGTTCAATATTTTCACCTTTTAATGGATAATTAAAAATATTCTATTCACTTATGACTTTACCCCACACAAAAAAAGGTACCATAATTTCATATATTGCATAAATAATACCTCCAAACAGTGCCAAATAATAAAACTGTACAGTGTTGGCTTAAATTATTTATTTGGTTAATGGAAAGAAATGAACATTCAATATTACCATAATTTCATATATTCCATAAATAATACTGCCAAACAGTGTCAAATAATAAAACTGTACGATGTTGGCATAAATTATTTTTTTTAATGGAAAGAAATGAGCATTCAATATTACTGTAATTTCATATATGGCATAAATAATACCGCCAAACAGTGCCAAATAATAAAATTGTACCATGTTGGCATAAATTATTTTTTTTAATGGAAAGAAATGAGCATTCAATATTACTGTAATTTCATATATGGCATAAATAATACCGCCAAACAGTGCCAAATAATAAAATTGTACCATGTTGGCTTAAATTTTGTTCATTTCTTTCCATTAAAAAAAAATAATAATATATATATATATATATATTTGAAAAAAAAATACAAAAACAAAATCTGTTGGTGAGGATGATTTAGTGGATTATATTATTAGATGAATTGTTAGGTGCTCTTTAAGTTGTAATGACTCACGTCTATACCGCTACATGGTGATAATCTCCTGCTGGACAGGAGCGGAGTAATAAACAATCCGCATTCCTGTGCTTTGTGAATTATTATTAGAAGCCAAGGAAATGTCAGACGTCCTCATAATTGAGAAGCTGTTATGAAATGTTGCAATGTCCTTGTGTAAAATCTCAGGACGTCGTCACCGGACACAGGTCTAAGAACCAGAACTTTCTATTTCTCCAGGAGACAAACGAGCAGAAACTGCACAACATCGCTAATGAGCTGCTACAGACGGAACGGGCCTACGTCAGCAGGCTGGAGCTACTGCAGGTAATGCTGCCCCTATGTACAGGAATATAACTGCTATAATACTGCCCCCTATGTACAAGAATATATCTACTATAATACTGCCCATATGTACAAGCATATAACTACTATACTACTCCTATGTACAAGAATATAACTACTATAATACTGCCCCTATGTACAAGAATATAACTACTATAATACTGCCCATATGTACAAGCATATAACTACTATAATACTGCTCCTATGTACAAGAATATAACTACTATAATACTGCCCCTATGTACAGGAATATATCTACTATAATACTGCCCCCTATGTACAAGAATATAACTACTATAATACTGCCCCTATGTACAAGAATATAACTACTATAATACTGCCCCTATGTACAAGCATATAACTACTATAATACTGCTCCTATGTACAGGAATATAACTACTATAATACTGCCCCTATGTACAGGAATATATCTACTATAATACTGCCCCCTATGTACAAGAATATAACTACTATAATACTGCTCCTATGTACAGGAATATAACTACTATAATACTGCCCCCTATGTACAAGAATATAACTACTATAATACTGCCCCCTATATACAAGAATATAACTACTATAATACTGCTCCCTATGTACAAGAATATAACTACTATAATACTGCTCCCTATATACAAGAATATAACTACTATAATACTGCCCCTATATACAAGAATATAACTACTATAATATTACCCCTATGTACAAGAATATAACTACTATAATACTGCTCCTATGTACAAGAATATAACTACTATAATACTGCCCCTATGTACAGGAATATAACTACTATAATACTGCCCCTATGTACAGGAATATAACTGCTATAATACTGCCCCCTATGTACAAGAATATATCTACTATAATACAGCTCCCTATGTGCAAGATATAATACTGCTCCTATGTGCATTAGATTCACCACAGATTTTTATAACCAGCAGGGAACATGGACATGGGAAAAAAAAAATCATGATCCTATGACACTGCTCACGGAATTTTATACAGATTTTATTTTATTAAAATACAAGATATGAAAAAATATTTTTTATTTCTTTTGTATATTATTTTTTTTTATTAATTATTTTTATTTTATTTATTTTTTTTTACAGAATTTTAACAAAGCTCTGGAGAATGAAGCCCGGAAAGGCGCTTTCCCACTGGACGTTCCTAACAAAATATTCTCCAACATTTTATCAATCCACAGTTTCCACTCCTCATTTCTGCTTCCAGCTCTTGAGGACAGAATGATGGAATGGTGAGTATTGTATGAACACAGTGACTGCCCCAGCAGAATAGTGAGTGCAGCTCTGGAGTATAATACATGAGGTAACTCAGGATCAGTAATGTATGTACACAGTCACTGTAGCATCAGAATAGTGAGTGCAGCTCTGGAGTATAATACAGGAGGTAACTCAGGATCAGTAATGTAATGTATGTACACAGTGACTGCACCAGCAGAATAGTGAGTGCAGCTCTGGAGTATAATACAGGAGGTAACTCAGGATCAGTAATGTATGAACACAGTGACTGCCCCAGCAGAATAGTGAGTGCAGCTCTGGAGTATAATACAGGATATAACTCAGGATCAGTAATGTATGTACACAGTCACTGTAGCATCAGAATAGTGAGTGCAGCTCTGGAGTATAATACAGGATGTAACTCAGGATCAGTAATGTAATGTATGTACACAGTGACTGCACCAGCAGAATAGTGAGTGCAGCTCTGGAGTATAATACAGGATGTAACTCAGGATCAGTAATGTAATGTATGTATACAGTGACTGCACCAGCAGAATAGTGAGTGCAGCTCTGGAGTGTAATACAGGAGGTAACTCAGGATCAGTAATGTAATGTATGTACACAGTGACTGCTGCAGCAGAATAGTGAGTGCAGCTCTGGAGTATAATACAGGAGGTAACTCAGGATCAGTAATGTAATGTATGTACACAGTGACTGCACCAGCAGAATAGTGAGTGCAGCTCTGGAGTATAATACAGGAGGTAACTCAGGATCAGTAATGTAATGTATGTACACAGTGACTGCACCAGCAGAATAGTGAGTGCAGCTCTGGAGTATAATACAGGATGTAACTCAGGATCAGTACAGGGTAAGTATATCGGATCGCTGATGATAGCAGATACATTAGTGCTCGCTGCCGGACGCTGTGTGATAAAGTCTGCAGCGATCGGAGCAGCCGAGAAGGTCACAGTCAGTAATATACCGCCATTTATTCTCACTCTGTCAGGTCCGACAGCCCCAGGATTGGAGATATTTTACAAAAATTGGCGCCGTTCTTGAAGATGTACGCGGAATACGTAAAAAATTTCGATAACGCCATGGAAACGGTGAAAACGTGGAATGATCGGTCGGCGCAATTTAAACACGTGGTTGAAGAAATTCAGGTGAGGCTTCAGATATGGTGCGAAATAAGTGTTGGATTTTGAAAAACTGAGAGACGGAGGAAGAAAAACAAATTGTAACATATATTGCTGAATCTTGACAGTGAGTATATTACACACTGTTAGGATTTGCATGCTTCAATGCTGAATTTTATAATTAAAGGGGTTGTTTAGGTTTGGGATGAAAGTCTGCAGTTCCTCTAGATGACTGCAGGCCTCGGCATTCTCACAACGCGTACTGCACACTCTTCCGACGGTCATGTGAGCACAAGTTCGCGATTTCTATACTTATGGCCACATTCCAACTAGACGTGTCCGGCCTCGTTAAATTCATTTTCATTGAACAAGGCCATGCAAGTCTAGTTGGCATGTGATCACATGTATGTAAATCGCATACTTGCGGTTTTGTGACCTGCCACTGTCTCATCGCAGCAGCAGAGAATCCTGACAGCGTGCAGTGTGCGCTAGCTGTGAGAATTCAGAAGTCGGAAGTCACATAGGAAGACTGCAGACTCATCACAAACTTGGACAACCGGCTTTAATGCTCCTAATACAAAAAAAAAGATAGTAACCCTTAACTTGTCAGATGGCACAATAGTTCATTAAAATAGCCATGTATAGCATAATCTTACAAGTTATGGATTGTTGCATATGCACAGGATAAGAACCATTAACAGTACAAGAATACATCACCTGAACCACCAACAGTATCGAAATAGATCACTAGAATCAAGAGCAGTACAGAAATTCATTATCAGAACAACCAGCAGTACAGAAATTCCTCATCAGAGCCACCATCAGTACTAAAACATATCCATATAACCCCATTAATACAAAAACACAGCATCAAAACCCTCATCAGTACAGAAATACATTACCAGGACCACCATCAGTACATGGTACAACAATTGTAATATCAGGTCAGGCTTATATACTTTTGGATCACATGAACCTACAACACTCAGTAGGTCCTTAGCAATGGTAAGGAGATACTGAGAATTATTGCTATCTGTCATTATCAGATTGCGGACCATACAGGAACCTCAGTACTGATTAGAATTCGTCAGTATCACGTAATTATTTACATTCGAGTATTCAAGTACCTTATAGAGGACGTCTCTGATCACAGTTCTCTTTCTTTTCTTCATCTTGTCCAGATGCCATGCTGACTTTTCACATCCACAGCTCGTCTCTGCAGACTTCCATCTTCTCCGGTCTTCTGCAGCACATCCCAGCACGATACCCTTAAAAACAGCAGATTATAATGATCCCGAATAAAAATATCTGCTCCTCACTGTGCCCCAGAATAAATAATTACTTTTCATTGTATTCCCTGCACAAAATATGACGCACACACTATCCCTCTCATGGTACATGCCCTCCACACTGTTCTCTACTTTCCATACTAAGCCCCTTCTTCACACTCCCCTATACTGTGTCCCCAATATACTGCCTAGTCTCTATACTGTGCCCCTGACCACACTCCCCTTTCTCGGCATCCTGTCCCCTCCTTGCTATGGCCTCACACTGCCCCCCCATGCTGCCCCCTCTTCATATCAGCCTCTATTCTGTGTCCTCTCACATTACTCTCATCTCATACTGTTTCCTCACTTTTCCCCCCCTGCACTCATTCGGCCCCCTCGCTCACTATAGTATTTCCGCATTCATCAGGTCCCCTTGCTCCCCATACTGTGTCCACAGTCATCCGATCCACTCGCTCCCCATACTGTCGGCTCCCCGTACTGTGTCTGCACTTTTTCAGCCCCCTTGCTCACCATCATATCTCTACATTCATCCGGTCCCCTCGCACCCCATACTGTCTGCAGTCATCCAAACCCCTCGCTCTCCATACTGTGTCTGCTCCCCATACTGTGTCTGCACTTTTTCAGCCCCCTCGCTCACCATACTATTTCCGCACACATCCGGCCCCCTCGCTTTCAATACTGTCTTTGCATTCATCCAATCCCCTCACTCCCCATATGGTGTCCGCTCCCCATACTGTTTGCACTTATCCAGCCTCCTCGCTCCCCATACTGTGTCCACAGTCATCCTATCCCCTCGCTCGCCATACTGTGTCCGCTCCCCATACTGTGTCCGCTCCCCATACTGTGTCCGCTCCCCATACTGTGTCCGCTCCCCATACTGTGTCCACTCCCCACACTGTGTCTACACTTATCAAGCCCTCTATCTCCCCATACTGTGTCCGCTCCCCATACTGTGTCCGCTCCCCATACTGTGTCCGCTCCCCATACTGTGTCCGCTCCCCATACTGTGTCCGCTTCCCACACTGTGTCTACACTTATCAAGCCCTCTATCTCCCCATACTGTGTCCTCAAATTTCCCCCTTGCTCTCCATATTGTCCTTAAATTCCCCCCCGTTTGCTCTCCATACTGTCATTATACATTTCTCCCACCCTCTCTTTATACTGTCTCCTCAAATTTTCCCCAAGTTTGCTTCCCATACTGTGTCCATATACTTTCCCCCTCAAGCTCTCTCTGTATACTGTGTACTCAAATTTCTTCCCCTAATTACAATAAATCTATGGTTTGGTTTCTTTGCCTGTGTGGATTGGATGGGTTGTTACTGACATCTGGTGAGAAATTCATGTCAATAGCACCTTTAGAAATATATTTAGTTAGAAAATTAGTAACATGTTCCATACGTATTTCACCCACTATACAAATAGATGCTATGTACATACAGTGACCTCTAGTGGTGAAGTTGAATAATGCGGCATTCAGGTAACGAGGAGATCATTTAGAGGGGAGTTCCATTTTTGGGTTTCCTCATTGCACAATGAAAAGTTTTGCAATTTTCTAACAGACTTTATTGCAGTTCTTCTTCATTTTCACAATCTGTGCTTGCTGTCAGTGAATGAGAATATTCAACTTTGCAACCAAACCCGGGCTAAACGGTTTCTGGAGCTGATTGGTTGATACGGGCAATTGTTCTTCTCACCACCTAAAGTCTGAAAAATACATATACTCCATGTTCTGTTTTGTTTTTTTACTTGCAGAGGGAAGGAAAATGCGGCAGCCTGACGCTGCAGCACCATATGCTGGAGCCGGTACAGAGGATACCGCGATACGAGATGCTCTTAAAGGACTACCTCCGCAAACTGCCCCAAGACTCGCTGGATCGAAAGGACGCAGAAAGTAATTTGGTCTATATTGTATTTCCCAATTATCCAGACAGATCCATAGTTGGGTCACTGCAGGTTCAATATATGAGATTGTGGGGGCTTCTTTTGTGTACAGCGCCCTCTTCAGATCATTATAAATTATCACTTGGCTTCAGGTTTGGGCTTCGGCCTGAAGGTTTTGTTGAAAAATTGACTAATAATTTGAACTGGTAATAATTCCCCACACCTTGACTAAATCCTCAGTTCCAGCTGCCAAAAAAAAACCTTAAAAGCATAATGCTGCTTCCACCATGACTCACTGTGGGTATGGTGATCTTCTAGTAATGCGTAATGTTGGATTTCCACCAAACCTATATTTTGGATTTATGGCCAAAACGTTCAACCTTGCTCTCCTCAGACAATAAACATTGTAGTGCCAGCTTCTCTGCAGAGACGCCGACTTACTCACCGCCCTGGCCGGGTTGCTATCTCCCCTGCGCTCTCTCGGCCATCCACATGGACTGCTGTCTCCTTCCCCTCCTGGGCCCTCTACACACTGCACGGGGTTCCTGGGAGTGCACCTAAGATGCGCGCGCACACACTGGCCCGCCTCTTAAAGGGCTGATGTGCTATTTCCAGGATTTCCACTGTGTTTTTAAGGCATCCTCCCATTAGGGGAGGTGCCTGCGCAACACATTCAGTTAGCCAGTATACCACCAGTCTGCTAGCTAGTTGTCAGGTCTTGTTACCCCTCTGTCCGTCACCTGAATCTTCCTTCCCATACCTGCCTGCCCCTGCTGTGCTCACCATTCCTGTCAGTACCTGCCTGTCCAGCCTGTCTCAGTCATCCTGTCTATACCTGAGTCTGGCTCCTTTCCTGGGCATCAGTTGCCACAGTCCTGGTCACTGCCCTGGGAGTGGTACCTGGCATCTGCATCACGGTGGGCGCTTAATTAAGCCCCC